>NW_015506005.1:100338-117611 GCF_001515645.1 Sinocyclocheilus grahami
ATCTGTATCTATTCTTTGTTGGGGGTGGGGGTTTTGTGTGTGTGTGTGTGTGTGTGTTTTTTTTAAATATTTAATAAAAATAAAAAAAATAGCCAAAAAATATTAAATAAAAAAAACTAAATAGAAATGATAAATGGCAACTAAATAAATAATTTTAAGCTTGAGTACTAAAATTACTAAAACTGAAATAAAAATAAAGCTAAAAATAAATATTTTGTAAATAAAAATGACAGAATATTTATAATATAATAAACATTAAATCATAAAAAAAAAATAAAGCTAATTCAAAATATTAATAAACACTCTAATAGTATATAAATAACACTAAAAGCACTGTGTAGGAGAAATAATTTTAACATTGTAAAAAAGACAAAGGTCACCATTAAATTCAAGAGAAATAGTGTTCACAACCCATTTTACTTAACATATCAATGAGGAAAAAAATGTCAGATGGGGCTTGATATTATCGATCAGGAATTGATTGGATTGTGAAAAGAGGTTTCTGAAAAATAACAGGGATGCATGATGTCATTAATACATTTTGATAAAGGACTGCAAAGACAAACATTGTTTACTTTGGTATATCATGAACCAATGAATCATTCACAACAAGATAGTAAATAAGGCCAATTTTGTTTTCATGCAAACTGCAAAGACCGAGGTTAAACACATTGTCCTTTCAATTAGTGCATAGCATGTTGCTTTAGAAGAAAAGCCCATGATAAATGGCAATTAAATGCAGGTTTGTGTTCAAAAGCCTCTCAGTTTGACAGAGCCGTGCTGATAGAAACATCTGTACATGTTCACATATTTTCAGCTTCTCAGCAGGGCTGAGAAAATCGAATTCACGACAGGAGCTTGGCAGGAGGATCTGCAGGAGCCAGCGAGGTTTTGTCAGACTCCTGGAGTGCAGCTGATGATACCGTGAGTCACCTCACGCCAGGACTTGAATTACAAAGTCACCTGCACTCCGCGCTCCAACACTTAGACAGGAAGTCATGAGAAACGCCAACCACAACTGACTATTACGACAAAAGGTGCAATGACTGATCTACACGGTTACATGTAAATGTATTCCAAGAGCTGAGTTACCTGATGGTGCAATTGAACACCTGTTGTGATAAAAACTGTGTAAATGCAGTGAGGCTTTGGTCTAACGTTACAGCAGAAAACATTCTGACCCATAAGAAAACATCCACTCACTAATGCAGTTATACTAGCCATTAGAAAGCATTATATAATCAAGATAAAAGATGATTCACTCACATTAGCTTCTAAACCAATTTATAGGGGACATACTGTATCATGGAAAGACATATTCCATAGTGCACATCAGCTGAAAGCTGGTTTCCCAGTTCACATGGACTATTTATTGAAATAAATTTAACAGGTCATTCAAGAACAGTCATGTGGCTGGAATATCGAACTAGATTTACGTTTCGCCAATTTTGTCGGCCGATATGAGCCTGTTGCAGATATATCGGTATCGGTGAATATGCCACCGATATGAATTTTTTTTTTACAGAACATAAAACGCAGATAAAATGCTTGTAAATGGTGTAATTACATAGTTTGTCCAGCAGAGCGCGCTCCATTGTTTGCTGGAATACCATTGAAAATTTTAACGGCCATATCTCCGTACCGGCACGGCGGATCCGCACCAAATTCAGGGGAACCCTTCAGCTCGAGGAACCCTCTCAAATGCCGAAACGAGTGTATGTCTTCGCCCCCTTTCGAATGAGACCACCCCTGCATCGATAGCCCCTGAGGTCCGGGAGTTACGGGCGGTTAAATTCGCAGTCGGGCACTGACCAATCTGGCGATCCCAGAGGGCTACCGACGCACGGAGGGTGGCATTCGAGAGGGCTCCTCGAGCTGAAGGGACCCCCCGAATTTGGTGGAGATCCGCCACCGTGTTCGCGAGATAGTGACACCAGCCAACACTTTCACTTCAATAATGAGGTCTCTTGTTCAGGTGAACAAGAAGTGAAATAAACTTTCAACTAAATAAAGTTGAATTGAATTGAATTGAAATAAAGTTGAAATTTGATCACCACATTTGAGTGATCATTGCAAAAAAATGTCTTTATATTCTGTTTATGTATATACTGTATTCTATATATAGTACCAGTCAAAAGTTTGGACACACGAATGGGAAAGTGTCCAAACTTTTGACTGGTGCTGTATTATAATATACACAAAGAATATCAGCCAATATATCGATATCTGCCTTTTTTTACTCCCTAATATCGGTATCGGTAAAAGTACATTTACACACTGAAAAAATAGTGTAGAAACAATTTCTTCTCAGAAACTGCTAGCAAATTTCACAAATAGTTACAAAGAAACAGCAAGTAACTAAATGACAAGTAGGAAGCCTTTTTTTTGTATTTTCTTGTAAAAGGTACTACAATAAACTTTGTTCTACTTACAACTTCAAAAAATTACAGCGCATACTACTTATGCACAGTATGAAAACCTGGATGTCTTACTGGACTCAATAAAATAAAGGTTCTTTGTTGGCATTGATGGTTCCATGAAGAACCTTTAACATCCATGGAACCTTTCCATTCCACAAAAGATTATTTAGATGATTAAAATGCTCTTCATATTAATAAAAAATGTAATTTTAAGAACTGTTCACTGAAAGGTTCTTGGGGGAACCAAAAATGGTCCTTCTGGCATCACTAGGGAAACCCCTTTTTGGAAACTTCACATTTAAGAGTACAATTGCCAAAATGTGTAGTATACTACAAAGCATACTGTGTGAAATCCTGTATCCCACAATGCAATGCCCTCAACCTGCCTTTCAATTTCTAGTGGTGAATGAACTGGAAGCAATATTAGTTTTAACTCATTATTTGATTTTGGATTCAATGTATTGAATTACAAATGCAAAATAATAATAAAAGCTAAAAAAAAGAACACAGCTGTCACTTTATATCTCGTATACACAAGTGTGACTTTATATATGCTTTGATCAAAAATATAGAAAAAATTGTAATATTGTGAAATATGATTACAATTTAAAATAACTTTTCTATTCGAATATATTTTAAAATGTAATTTATTTCTGTGATGCAAATCCGAATTTTCATGACTCCAGTGTCACATGATCTTCAGAAATCATTCTAATATGCTGATTTGCTGCTCAAGAAACATTTGTTATTATTATCAATGTTAAAAACAGTTGTGCTGCTTCATATTTTTGAGGAAACAGTTTTTTTTTTTGAAAATTCTTTGATGGTTAGTTCAAAGCACAACATTTATTTGAATTATAATTTTTTTTGTAATATTATAAATGCCTTTACTGTCACTTTTGACTTAATTTAATGAGTCCTTGTTTGAATAAAAGTTTTAATTTCTTTCAAAAAAGAGGAGATTAAAGACCAAAACACCTATCAATATAGAAAATCTTTCATATTCCATCATTGGGCCCTATTTTTACAGACTTTTCTTAGAGTGAACAAGAATAAGAGCAAAACTGAATCCCACATGCAATTTCAGTGAATGAGACCCATTACAAGACCAGTTACATCAAATGAAATGATACAAAAGTGTAGAATATAACCCCTCTGGCTTTCAGCAGAGAAGCCAGTACAAAGTGTCGCATAAAGATTATCTATTTTTTTTTTTTCAAAATTCTTTGATGGTTAGTTCAAAGCACAACATTTATTTGAATTATAATTTTTTTTGTAATATTATAAATGCCTTTACTGTCACTTTTGACCAATTTAATGAGTCCTTGTTTGAATAAAAGTTTTAATTTCTTTCAAAAAAGAGGAGATTAAAGCCCAAAACACCTATCAATATAGAAAATCTTTCATATTCCATCATTGGGCCCTATTTTTACAGACTTTTCTTAGAGTGAACAAGAATAAGAGCAAAACTGAATCCCACATGCAATTTCAGTGAATGAGACCCATTACAAGACCAGTTACATCAAATGAAATGATACAAAAGTGTAGAATATAACCCCTCTGGCTTTCAGCAGAGAAGCCAGTACAAAGTGTCGCATAAAGATTATCTTATCTTACATTTCTGTAACAGGACCTTAAAACCTTAGTGAGCAGCGACTAACCCACAGTGGGAGGATCACATTTCCAGCATTGGGGAAATACAACATCACTGTAATTCAATAGCATGAAAGAGACACTAATAAAACGGCAAGGGATGTTCTTGTTCTTAAATACACAACATACTGGATCATCTCAATGATTATGTACTGAATTTCACAGGAAGAACTCAAAGTCTCTGAACGGCATTAATCACAGTTCAGTGTTCCCTGATAGAGTTCATTCCCTTTTCTTATACTTCAATATCTAGTCATTTTCAACTCTCTCATGTTCAGGGTTGCTCTGACATTAACTGCAGAAATGTACTTTGCTGAATCCAATTTAGTTGAGAAATATGGGGATGGCATTTGATTTGCCATGGTCAAGGTATAAGAAACCGTTCATAAAAATATAGTTAAGCATTAACTGTAACAAAATATATATCATTTATGCACATTGTAAGCATTTTCTTAGACTAAGGAACCTACTGATCCGACTGTCTGCGAGTGCAAATGATCAGTACTTCCACATCACATATTTCTATACATTAAAGGAATAGTTCACCCATGAATGAAAATTTGCTGAAAACATACTCATCCTCAGGCCATTCAAGATATAGATGTGTTTGTTTCTTCATCGGAACAGATCTGGAGAAATTTAGCATTGTATCACTTGTTCACCAATGGATCCACTGCAGTGAACGGGTGCCGTCAGAATGAGAGTCCAAACTAGTGGTCGACCGATACTGTTTTTTTGACAGCCGATGCCGATATCTTGGAAAGCAGGGTGGCCGATGGCCGATATAAAGGCGATATAATTGTATTTATTTGAATTGATATTTAAGAAATTTGAAATTGAATCATTTGAAAATGGATTAAAAATACATTTGTAAAATAAACATACTTATACTTTAGATGACAAAGTATTTTCCACAAATAAATAAATATTTAAAAAATATATAATTAACAAGGAAGGAACAAGGTTTGTGAAATTAAATGTTCATTAGTCATTCAAAGATTTGTTTAAATGATGTAAATGCATATTTGCTGAATGCTGATGGCAAACGAGAAAGTATTATGTTTGCCTTTCTATTACTAATAATATAAAAGCAGTCTTTTGTATACATTTTAATTCCTTTGTTTAACCGTTCTCCGATGCCGATGCCGATATTTGAAAAATGCCAAATATTGGCCGATATATCGGCCTTGGCTATATATCGGTCGACCACTAGTCCAAACAGCTGATAAAAACATCACAATAATCCACAAATAATCCACACCACTGCAGTCCATCAGTTAACATCATTTGAAGTGAAAAGATGTGTGTTCGTAAGAAACAAATCCATCATTAAAATATTTTAACTACAAACTGTCGCTTCCAGCAAAAAACATGAATCCTGTATAATATTGCTTTCTTCAGCGAAAAAGCCATCTTGTCTGAATCCGGAAAGAAATATGCACAGATCAAGCACTGTTTTAAAGTGAAAATAGTCCATAACATTTCTAAACAAATATGTCGGTGGATTTTGATGTGAGAGGACAACAGGAGATGGACTTTTTCCACTAAAGGAAGTGCTATTATGGATTATGGGCTCATGTTTTGGCCAGAAGCAATGATTTAAAGTTAAAATGTCTTGATGGATTTGTTTCTTCCAAACATGCAGCTTTTCACTTCACAATATGTTAGTGACATACTGGATGTGGATTATTGTGATGTTTTTTTCAGCTGTTTGGACTCTCATTCTGACGGCACCCATTCACTGCAGAGGATCCATCGGTGAGCAAGTGATGTAATGCAACATTTCTCCAAATCTGTTCTGATGAAGAAACAAACTCATCGACATGTTGGATGGCCTGATGGCGAGTACATTTTCAGCAAATTTTCATTTATGGGTCAACTATTCCTAAACATGCTATGTTTTATTTTCCTTGAATATTCAAACAGGCTATAGATTCCGACATTACATAACGTAGCCTAACATTCAAACTTTAAAGGTTTATCTTGATGGCTTTTATGTCTCTTTATTTTCGTTAAATGTTGTAAAAATGCTAAACATTGCTGGAGGGTCTCCACATGCTATATCAGTTTTAATTAGTCAGTGCTCTTATGAGGTAACAAAGAACTTTCTGCCGGGCTGATAGGATCTAAACCAATTAAAAACTGTGTGCCTGAGAGGCCAGTCCACTTCTGTAGATCTGAGATCATTAACAGCTTTCATTAGGGCCGATTCAGTGCTGTGATGTTGATCATCTCAGATCTTCAACAGAGACCACATTTCTATTTATTTATTTTCTTTTAAATAGAAAGTAAAAGTCAAAATTAAACTTACATCTAGGGATGCTTAAATAACAGATTTCAATGGTTTTGAAATATGAAAGGCACATTAAAGCTGCCTTGGAAACATTTTATCAATACGATATTTATTACTTAAAATGTGAAGAGAATCATCTCAAAAAATGTAATTATTACATCTGTAAAATTTTGATAAAAATATATCTAACTTGTACAATAGTTGTACATAGCTGTATCATCATTCCTACTACAACAAACAATAGTCAGCAATAAATAACTAAATAAAATAAATAATAATAATAATAAAAAGACTTATAAAAAGTTAGTATACTTGTTTAGCAAGAGAAGATGTGACGTGATGTAAGAAATAAATTAAGATAAATATAATACAAATATATTTCTATAGTGCATCATTTCTAATAAAGCTGAAATTGTTAAATTATGCAAAAAATGTAAAAAAAAAAAAAAAAAAAAGTTTTTTTTTATGGCTACGGAAGTTCTAAGCGGCCATGCATAATTTTTTTTTCCTTCTTGTTTTCTCGTTAAAACGACTTATTTTCTCGTTATATCGACATAACGAGAGTATATGGCTGTATTTAGTACACAACAAAATGCTAACTATAAAATTAGCCTCATCAAGACAAAGAAGCCATTTTATTTAAAAAATGCTTAAAATGTCATTTCCATCACAAAATTATATTTAAAACAATGCATAATTTAAGATGAGACAAAAATGACATTTGTTTCCAAAATGTACAGTAAATGCATATCCACTGTTGAACATTTATTAGTGGATATACAAATTAGGGGAAAAAAATAATTTTCAGACCCAAAAAATATCATTTTTATTATTTCAGTAAATCAATAAGAATGTGAAAAGAGTACTTCAGGAGAGTTTACTTTCTAAAGGTGCACATGGACTAAAGTGCCCATTGTAAAAAAAAAAAATAAAAAAAAAAACACTTCTATTTTCTCAGTAGCTTTTCTTTAAAAGGATGTAAGATTGGCCCATAATTGCTGAGTGTCAAATTATGTACAAATATTTCTTTAAAAGCATGTAAAGTAGCTTTCTCTAATTGGAGATGATTCCACTGAAAGGCTCATTTGCATAATTCAGAAAAGCCTGGTTTATAAAAAGCTTAACATCTCTAAGGGAAGCTGTAAACATATTGCATGTTCATTAAAATGGATTTGAGGGTCGGGGTCTATCCGGGTCTACTGCAACTCAGACAAACGCAAAATTTAAGCACTAGGGATTTGAACACTAATTTCACTTCATTCTTATGTACACAGATACTTATGGGTTATATACTGGATTATATTACAAAAAAAAGTATGCAAAAAGTTTAAAGTATAGTATTACAACAGTCATATAATTTTTATACTAATATTCTTTGAATGATAATTCAGAAATCACATATTATATAATGTATGAATTAAGCTGATACAAATTATATAATTGTAAACTACCTGTATTTAAAAAATATATATTTTTTTAAAAATATGTACCCCAAAAATATATTTAATTCAAATGTCTGCAATTCTATGACAAATAATATTAAAAACAAAGTATTGTATTTCAAGAATATACAAGTTAAATGTCTAACATATATCAGTGATATTAAAATAGCAAATCCAAATTAATTATATAAATATATAAATGTCTAAAAAGTTATTTTGTATTTGCTAGTATTTTTATAGCACTTGACATGCTATTATAATTTTTGTTAATATTTAATTTTTTATATTTTTGTTTTCACCTTGATTTTAACGCTTTAGTTTTTGAAAAGATTTTTTAAAAACATGTCTATATAGTTTTTTTATAATTTGTATATACATACATACATACATACATACATACATATATATATATATCTAATTGACAAATTATATGCAATAATTTGACTCAAAAAGATGAGGCACGTTTTAAGAAAAAATGGCTTTATAAATGTAAAAATGCTTTTAAAATGTAATATATATATATATATATATATATATTCAGCTTATATATAGTCTGCAAATGTCTGCAATTCTATGACAAATTCTATTATAATGACAAATAATATTAAAAAGTATGACATTTTAGCATCATATAAGTATTTTGCCTTGTTTTCTGGTAAATATACTTTCAAAAATCATTAAAACCAATAAGAAACAACTTGCTATGATTGTTTTCAGAAAAAAATATATCTTGAAATTCCATTTGGTCTTGTAGCACTGGCACATTTTAAGAATATAATATTTTGCAGTGATGTGCCGTCAATCATGTTGACAGATCTTTGTGAAATTCTGGGGTCTTTATCAAGCATCTGAGTGTAACTCACATCATCAGGGGAACTAGAGCTCACAGCTTCCTGTTCTGAAGGCAGAAGGTGGAGATATCTGGAAATCTAAGCATGGCAATAAACTTCACAGGGAAGGAATCACGGGGTGTGACCCTCAAGCCCAGACTCAGATGCCATCTCAGAGTCTGGCCTCGATGAGATTTGTGCAAATAGCAAAGGAAGTGAAGCTCTCCTGAGGACAGCTCAAGGTTAAAGAGCCACATTAAGAGCCAGCAGCTCAGAAGCAGTGCTATTTTAATATCATTGACATATTATTGTAGTTTCTGTTAATACTTTACACACACACACACACAGGTAAAGTTTTCATAATTTTGTTTTGTGTGTTTTTATATAGTTTTTATACATTTTTTTAATATCATTGATATATTATGATAGTTTAGGTTAATATTTTAATTGTATATTTTTATTTTCACTTTAATTTTAGTTTCAGTTTTAGTAATTTATAGTTTTTTATATGTAATTATTATTAATTTTTATTTATTATTCATTATTTTAATATCATTGATTTGATTGGTTTTTGTTCATTATTATTATTTTATTTAATATTTTTATTTTATTTTTGATTTTAAAGTTTTAGTAATTTTGTTTTGTGCTTTTTTTTTAATGTGTAGTTTTTATTAATTATTTATAGTAATAATATTTAGTTTATATAGTTGTAATTACTTTAGTATTTAACAAAACGTATATATATATATATATATATATATATATATATATATATATATATATATATATATATAGAGTCTTCTGTTTATTTTTGCTGGTTCACCTTTTTTCCATTCCCAAAACAGACGTTTGTACCTGTGAGCATCTTCTATGTCAAACATCTCCTGTATTTATGAACTTCAGTATGAATAGTATGCACTGCACTGACATCAAAGGAGTTTCACACACACTTTTTTTTTTTTTGCTGTTGTGTTTTTCAGTAGCAATAACTAAACCTTTAAGCTAGATAAAATTAGTTGGTAAGGGAAACTGCATAAGTTATGAGGACTTGTTTTCATAGAATGCAACTTAAATTAAGTTTATTTTTCACAAACCAGTGGCAAAATGTTTTCTTCTTCATAAACCTCACTCAATTTGGTTCGGTTGATGCTTAAACAAGAGAAATACAATTTGCCAAAGGGTTATGAAAAAGAACGATTTAAAATACACTCTCTAACAAACCAGTTTCAGTATATTATTCAATTTTACTTCTCAATGTATCTTGTTTTAAGGCTGTTTAGATCTTGTTCTTGGAAAACATGACAGAAACACATGGACTCCAATGATTTTCCATTCTACTTCCTCTCCAAAAGTTTGTAACAGTCTTTAATGATGATCTAAATGTCTCTTTCTTTACTTTCACCACAAAGCAGTTTTCATCTCTCCTAGGCTGCTTAAGCAACAAATGCTATTTAAAGACTATAAAAACACAAAATAAAATCCCATAGAGCTGGAGGCTGGCGCTCAGACAGACGTGCATCTGCTGACAGCGTTGCCTTGCTTCTTCACTTCAAAGAAAAGAGATTTCCCAACTGCGGAAAAGCCACAGGGATGATTTACCGTACTGAAGATCCCATGAAAAAAACCCTGTGCATCACATCCATACAAAGTCAAGCCCAAACCAGGGAGCAAGGGCATGTTTAATAGTGTTACCTGCAAATAGGTTGAAGCTATCGGCTTTCCCTTTGCTCCTGTAAACATAAAACGGTTTGGGTGCACTGGGATCACCTATTAAACCTTCAACACACACATACGCAAGTTCTCTCATCAGGAGAAAAATGACAGGCCTTTCATCTTACATCCTCATAATCCGCTCTCATTAGCGGCTCTGTGTGAAAGTAGAGGGCAGACACGCGGATGAAGGAGATGCGTCGCTGATGCTTGTGAAACAGTGAACCGTGGATGTACAAAAAAACAACAATCCCCCCCTTCTCTGTCGTCGCACACACACACCAGGGACCCTCGGTGTCGCATGCATACAGCCAGAGACACATGCTAATTAAAGCAAACCTTGCTCGAGCCTGGTGAGATTTGCCGTTCTTCCTTATCGCCTGCTCCTCCGGTCTGTCTCCAACGACGTATTAAAGAAACAAACAAACATTAGATGGGAATATAAGCAACAAACGCAAGAGCGGGCATCTCTTGAGGCAGCTTTGACATATACGCATAAAAGACAGCCATAAGTCCATCATAATAATGCGGCGCTAAGCTCTCGCATGGTGCTTTTTCAACCCTGGCAAGGGTGAAATGATATGACACAGTCGAGTGCCAAGACAGGCCGGCTGTTAAGGATAAACTCTACTGTGCCAATAAAAACAATGAGGGTCAGTTTTACATGGCGCACCAGTTTTACACCTGGTTTCTGACTGAAGCTAATTATAGTTGTAAGGCTGTGGATTAACATATTAATAAAAAATTCACTAGTGTTCAAAAGTTTGGGGTCGGTAAGCCTATTATGTTTTTAAATGTAGTCAAAGTCTCTTATGCTTTAATTTGATCAATAATACAGTGAAATTTCTAAATATTATTAATATTTAAAATGACTGTTTTCTATTTGAATGTATTATAAAATGTATAATTTATTTCTGTGATGCAAAGCTGAATTTTCAGCATCATTACTCCAGTCTTCAGTGTCACAAGATCCTTTAGAAATCATTCATTTTTTGATAAATAGAAAGTTTAAAAGAACAGCATTTATTTGAAACTGAAATCTTTTGTAACATTATAAAAAAAAATGTAATGTCTATATACAGTATGTCTCACTTTTGATCTATTTAATGCAACCTTGCTGAATAAAATATTCATTTATTTTTTCTTTCAAATAAATAAATAAATAAATAAAATCTTACTAACCCCAAACTTATGAACAGTAAAAACTTTAACATATTTAATTGTATTTAATAATATTTCTGCTTTCTAAAGAATGGTTGAAAATCTTACATTCTTCCTTTTTTTATTGTAATATTACTCCAGTCTTCAGTGTCACAAGATCCTTTAGAAATCATTCATTTTTTGATAAATAGAAAGTTTAAAAGAACAGCATTTATTTGAAACTGAAATCTTTTGTAACATTATAAAAAAAAATGTAATGTCTATATACAGTATGTCTCACTTTTGATCTATTTAATGCAACCTTGCTGAATAAAATATTCATTTATTTTTTCTTTCAAATAAATAAAATCTTACTAACCCCAAACTTATGAACAGTAAAAACTTTAACATATTTAATTGTATTTAATAATATTTCTGCTTTCTAAAGAATGGTTGAAAATCTTACATTCTTCCTTTTTTTATTGTAATTTTAGTTATTGTATTTTTTTTGTGCAAAATGCACTATAATAATAAAGCTTTACTAAATTGGAAATGTTAGTATTCAGGATTATGCAGCTAACATTACTCTAAAAGCGGGCAGAGAATAATATGTTGTCAACTTCAAATAATAAATGCTTTCCAGATAATGTTGTTTTGATTTTTTGCCTCTTTATACAGAAATATATAATACTTGGACATCCTTATAAAAAATAAAAAACCTCAAAAACACATGTACTAAACAAATTGAAATATCTGATATATCATCTCTTTCCCAATAAAAACATGCAGTTCAGCTTGTTGCATAAGACTAAGACTAACACTAGACTAAGACTAAGACAACCTCTGGTCTCATTTTGATTCTGATCAATCTCGCCTCTAGCTTCCTTTAGCCCAGATAAGACCGGTTTGGCAAGCACACAGTATACGCCATCATTGCAAACCTGTCGAAACCAGGTCTACGCTGAATGATCACACCGGGAGACCACAATCATCACCACTTCTCTTGCCATTTTCTACAGCACTGCGTGAGGCATTTGATTGGTTTGACAGGGCTATGAAAGCATGTTGCCTAGGTTTCCAAAGTGTGTTTCTGTCATTTTGCTTCTAACAGCTACATTTCAGAGGGAGCTTTGCAGACGGAGAAATTACCTGCACCTTTTCCTGTGAAGATGCCGGGATTGTTGACCAAACAAATGGATTTGTGATGCCAGAGTGGTTTCACCAGTGAAAACAGATATAGATATTAATATAGGCCTACATATTGGGTCAGCCTGAAAAGTTTCCCATGCAAACATCGTTTTAAAATAAATGAGTCTCCTTGCTCTTAACCTATGTGGTAATTACCCTGCACAGCACGTCCTACCAGCATCTTACTACAGAGATCAGCGAGGATAATCGAGCTAGGTGAGCAGCCAAACGCGATCAAGTAAATTGAAGATGAGTTGAATTAATTCTCTATCAGCTGTGCCATAGTTATAGTGAAAACAGCTTAATGAGGATTTAAAAGGGATTCCTCCTGCTGCTCCGAAGAGGTGGAAAAGGAAAACATGCATGTAGAGCCAGGGGTGCACTGTAAAAAATGACCGTGAATTTAACGGTAAAAGACTGTAAGTTTTGTATATTAGGGTTGTGTGTTACACCTAATGTTGTTAAATGAATGTTTATTGCATTATTTCAGTTTCATGTGTGTTACCATGATGGTGTTTAGTGTTTGTGTGACTGACACTGTGCACCTTCTATATATGTTATTATTTAAAAGCTGCTTGTGATGGGCTTTGGTTCATCATGTGACTTTCTCATCACCTCCTGCATTTGGTGGTTATCAGTGTATTACAAAGGTACAAAACAGATTTCAGTACTTCAATAGGATCGTATAATAACATTACATCAGTTAATGAAATTACGGTATTTAACTGTAAATTTAAGTTAAAACCGTAAAACCTAAAACATTGCTACTGTATTTTTTACGGTAAAATTCCGATAATCACAGCTGCCGTTTTTTTACCGTAAATTTTACGGAATTTTTTTTACAGAGTGGATTTAGTGAATTGGGGGCCCCAGGCAAAATATAGGAATATTTGCACACATTTACCTGGATCAACCTTGAGGTTGTTTTTTGTTGTTGTGATGCTTGCTGCTGCTCAATGGTGCCCCATAGTTGTGCCCAGTGTTTCTACATTTTTGGCTTTCTTTCTTGTTGTAGACCACGAAATAGCAATTGATTTACAGTTGAACCGCCCCTGGTCTGATCAAAACTGCAGACGGGATTATTGTAGTTATTTAACTAGAAATTTAAATGAAACTGAAAAATAATGAAAAGGAAATTACATTTACACACCTAAGGATTATATCAACCAAAAAAAGTAACTGCTTATGCATCCTTCTTATAAATGAGTAAGCGGCATTTAAAACAATAAACACATAATACTAATAATAATATTGCTCAATATTTAATTGCAGAGTTCAGATGCATGATATTTACATTTGCTACAAGCAGGATACACAAGAAGCACATTCAACGCGGATGCACAGCCGGTTGTCATGGTAATAAACACCGTAAACCGTTCACGTGTCCACGCTTAATGCGCATCTCGCATATGAAAAGCATTTTAAGGGGCCCTTGGCTTTTGGGGGTTCAATGCGGTCGCCGACCTTTGCCTAATGGGTAAGTCCGCCCCTGTGCAGAGCCATAACAAAAACTCCAAGATCTTCGAAAACTCATTTTTCCCCCCACAGTCTAATGGTCTAATTCATGCTAAAAAGGAGTTGGTGTGTTGTTCCCTATTTTTCACAAATCAAAACCACTGAAATCTAACTTACTATAACATAACATACTACATATTAAAATGCATTATACTCTATCTATCTATCTATCTACACACACACACACACAACATTACTGTGCCGAATTGAAGAATTGACTCACTTTCAATTCATGAGTGTGAATTTGAATTTAACTGACCACACGACACAGGAAGTTAAATTGTAATTTAATGGGAATGACAGGAAGTGGAAGTATTCTATCTACACTACACTACTTTTTTCACTTTTATTCAGCAAAGATGCCTTAAATTGATCAAAAGTGACAGTAAAGACATTTATTATGTCACAAAATATTTCTATTTCAAATAAAAGCTGTGCTTTCAAATGTTATATTCATCAAAGAATCCTGAAAAATTGTGTGCCGAATTGAAGAATTGACTCACCTTCAATTCATGAGTGTGAATTTGAATTTAACTGATCACACCACACAGGAAGTTAAATTGTAATTTAATGGGAATGACAGGAAGTGGAAGTATTCTATCGACACTATCTCTATCTACACTACACTACTTTTTTCACTTTTATTCAGCAAAGATGCCTTAAATTGATCAAAAGTGACAGTAAAGACATTTATAATGTCACAAAATATTTCTATTTCAAATAAAAGCTGTGCTTTCAAATGTTATATTCATCAAAGAATCCTGAAAAATTGTATCACTGTTTGCACAAGAATATTAAGCAGTTTTCAACATTGATAATAATACAAAAATGATAATTAGATTTGAGTAATGATGCTGAAAATACAGCTTTGCATCACAGGAATACATTACATTTTAATATTCAAATAGAAAACAGTTATTTTAAATTATAATAATATTTCATAATAATATTAATTATTACTGTATTTTTATGCAAATAAATGCAGCCTATAGACAAGCTTTTTCCAAAAACACACAAAAAAATCTTAAATTACAGTTATATGAAGTTCTTTTACACCTACTTCCTTACATTGACATTTTAATTAGAATTCTGACTAGTGACCTTTGATTTACAAAAAAAAAAAAATTAATCAAACTCATTCATATGAAGGATCATGTGACACTGAAGACTGGAGTAACGGCTGCTCAAAATTCAGCTTTGCATCACAGGAATAAAAGACATTTTAAAATATATTCAAACAGAAGACAGTTATTTTAAATGATAATAATATTTCACAATTTTATGGTTTCAAATAAATGCAGCCTATAGGCAAGCTTCTTCCAAAAAATAAAGAAATAAATCAAATCTGTCTTAACAAATTACAGTCACATGAAGTTCTTTTAAATCTACTTCCTTTTTGAAATTTGAAATAGAATTCTGACTAGTAATGTTGGATTTACAAAAAAAAAAAAGTATGCAAATAAATGCAGCCTATAGACAAGCTTTTTCCAAAAACACACAAAAAAATCTTAAATTACAGTTATATGAAGTTCTTTTACACCTACTTCCTTACATTGAAATTTTAATTAGAATTCTGACTAGTGACCTTTGATTTACAAAAAAAATAAAAATTAATCAAACTCATTCATATGAAGGATCATGTGACACTGAAGACTGGAGTAACGGCTGCTCAAAATTCAGCTTTGCATCACAGGAATAAAAGACATTTTAAAATATATTCAAACAGAAGACAGTTATTTTAAATGATAATAATATTTCACAATTTTATGGTTTCAAATAAATGCAGCCTATAGGCAAGCTTCTTCCGAAAAATAAATAAATAAATCAAATCTGTCTTAACAAATTACAGTCACATGAAGTTCTTTTAAATCGACTTCCTTTTTGAAATTTGAAATAGAATTCTGACTAGTAATGTTGGATTTACAAAAAAAAAAAAGGTTTTCATCAAACTCATACACATCAATCATGGAAATGTCATGGCTACATTCCCTCATCACTCACTCACAGCTCTGGAATATGCAGCACAGGAGCAGGCAGGTGCCGGCCGGGAGCAGCTGCAGATATCATGCAGGACAGGAGCAGATAATGTAGAAACCACAGGCTGATAAAGTGAGCAGCGGATGTGCATATGACTGCTGTAGCACGAGGATACAGACGGAACAAACTTCAGTGACCTTGCTTCTATTGACCAGAAAATGACTGTGGACTGTGTAGCAGATAATATTGGACAAGCCAGGCTACTGTAAACAGCGGAAAATATCCATCAGTATGTCTTATTCTTGCGCTACGGCTCTGACGATTATTCTCTTTGCCACTTTGAGGGATCTGTGCAATTCAATGTGCTTTGAAGAAATCACAGTTTTCACTACACAACACACACTGACCTGCAATTATCAGAAAACTGAGCTAATGCACTACTCGGAGAAGAATAAAAACGAATAAACAAATACTAATTAAAAAAGGAAAGTCAAAAAAGCACACAAGGCCGAATGATTATAAGAAGGCATTATTTATCTGTAATTAAATCCCAAGCAATGTCATCTCTTACTGCTTCACTGCATTGCAGTATACCAAGGTCTTGAAGTAATGAAGGAAGTTGCTCTGAAATTCAGTGTATATAAAAAAAAAATTTTTTTTTAAATTGGAGTTAAGTTTAAAAATCAATAGTTCTGCTTATATTTGCATGCTTATGTGGATAAAATATCAACTGCATTTCAATGGGTCAATAAAAAGGGGATATAAAACTAGAGATGTGTCATCAAAAAAACTAACTGGTTGATGTTGTTATTTTAGTATCTTTGATATATTATTATAGTTTTAATTCGTTTCTGTTACTATTTTGTATCAGTTTTTATTTTCATATTTTACATTTTTAATTTTGTTGTATTTATTGTTTGTTTGTTTTTTTTTGTCTGTGTATATTGTATATACATAGTATTTTGAAATTTATTTCTGTTAAAATTTTATTTTAATTAATGAAGATCAACTATAACATATATGATATATACACCCTCTCTCTCTCTCTCTCTCTCTCTCTCTCTCTCTATATATATATATATATATATATATATATATACACACA
>NW_015506005.1:117659-122532 GCF_001515645.1 Sinocyclocheilus grahami
TTTTATATTATGAAAATCAAATATAACATATATAATACACACTCTCTCTCTCTCTCTCTCTCTCTCTCTCTCTCTCTCTATATATATATATATATATATATATATACACACAGGGTTATTATAGGTGACTAAAACGGAAATCTACATAATTAAAACCATTAAAAAACATGTTTTCAACGCTGATTATAATAATAATGTTTCTTGAGCATCAAATCAGCATATTAGAATTATTGGCTGCTGAAAGTTCAGCTGTGCATCACAGGAATAAATTACATTTTAAAATATATTCAATTAGAAAAAAGTTATTTGAAATTGTACAAATATTTCAAAATATTATAATATTACTGTAATAATATTACAATGAATGAGGACTTACTGCTTTTTTTCAGCATCTCGCCTCATGAGCTAGTCTATTTTGAAAATGCCTTTTTGCACATTTCTTAAATTCAATAATAGGGCTGGGTTTTGACACAAATTTCACGATTAGATTCGATCCTCATTCACAATCTTGCGATTCGTTTAGTTTACCAATTCGATTCGATATCGATTATTTTGGATATATATCAGGTACAGTACATGCCAAATTTTCTCAAGGAAAAAAAATCTCTCAACTAATGCTGTAAAATATACATGAGAGTCAGTTGGTACCACCTTACTATAATATTGAAGGTTAAAATTGACTGATTTGTTAAAATTACACTTAATGAAGTTCTTAAAATAGTAAAAATTACAATTACATAATAATATTTCTACTTCAATTCGTTTTTTTTTTTTTTTTTTATATAAACAATGGTGGCTGTCATAAAAACGGATTGTAAAGTTGTACTCTTTCTTTTAACTTACCTTCGGATGTTTAGTCATGTTTATTTTGTGCTGAAACTGGTATTAATGTGGAGGAGATGATCAGTTCACGTGCAGCTCGTGCTGCTGTGTCTGTTGAACTGAGGCGATACAGCGATCGGTCATTCCACATTAAACAGCGCCAAAACGGCATTTATTGTTTGAATTCTGCAATACAATGGAAAGAATTTGAAATCTGAGACTTTGTTTCAAATTAAACGTACCAAAGCACAATGCTTATTGCGATATATTGGATGGGAAGTGCCCTTCAGTGTTATGTCCATTAACTGAAAACAGGCTACATTAATCAATTCTTGGGATTTAAGAATCGATATTGTTCCGTAAAAATGAGAATCGATTAATATTGAGATATCTATATTTTTTACCCAGCCCTATTCAATAGCATACTACTTTAATCACATAAACTTGTATATTAAGGCAGTGACAAACATGATGCACTGGGCAACAATTTCAGATTTGATTCCACCCAGTCAGATAAAGTGTAATCTCTCACTTAAATTCTGCACTTGAAGAGTTCGCTAACCTATACATATCGTCTTCCAGGTGCCAGTCTTCTTATCACTTTTAAAGGCTTTCTATAAAACGCCATGGTCCTCTGCTGGAGCTACAAGGCCAAGGGCAATTTTACGGTATCTCTCGTCGAGGATCTCTGCTGATGTAGAGGTTACTTTTTCTCTCTCGCTCATGCTATCTTCACTCACTCCACTACATTAGCGTGCTACTGCGCTAATGCCGCAAGGACAATCTCCAAATTGAGCCTGGCAAAAACGTTTGACAGATAACACTTCAAAAAAAGAAAAGAAAAAAAAAAGCTGTCGTCGTCGTCGAGGGAGAGAGTTTAAAAATGAGCCCTCTCAAACTGTCCGACACTAACTCAGCTAAAAATCAGCATTATGGTAACGCGCTGACGGAAAATGCAAACGCTGCCGCTAATGAAATTTGGCTGTGGGTTTCTTGGCAAGGTTTGGAATTAAAAAGATTTAGGACGGAGGGAGAAGAGGAGATAGAAACGTTCACATATAATGAAAGAAAATGACAAAGAGAGGAAGGTACAGAGGAAGCAGGCGAAGAGTTATTGAGTCGTGAACAACAGAGACGTAATCAAAAGAGAATGAGGCTATTTATTAAGAAATAGATACATGAAACCAGAGGATCCATCAGTTACCGGAGCTCAGCTGGAAAGTCTGCACAGTTGTTGCTGTAATTGCCAGTGTTTGCAATAGCATACTACCATACTGCTTCTGCGGTATGTAAACTAAATACTGCAAATCAAAACATGCAGTAGCATAATACTGTATTCCACAATGCAACACTCTCAACTTGACCTTCCCATTGTGACAAATGAAAGTAATATCTCTTTGACAAGATTGACAAGATTATTGAAGAATGTTTTACAAGAAAATTCAATTTTTCTTCAAAATGTATTGTTTAATTCAATGCGTTACTGCTGTTTTTTGTAATTATTTGTGAAATTTCCGAGTGAAAATTGTTTCTATATCAATTTTTTTCAGTGTACTGTACTTCACTGTAAAAGAGATTTTCTGAACTTGTAAATAAAGATTATTGAAGTATGTTTTACAAGAAGATTACATTTTTCTTCAAAATTTCTTGTTTAATTCAATGTTACTGCTGTTTTTTGCAATTATTTGTGAAATTTCTGAGTGAAAATTGTTTCTATATAAATTTTTTTCAGTGTACTGTACTTCACTGTAAAAGAGATTTTCTGAACTTGTAAATAAAGATTATTAAAGTATGTTTTAAAAGAAGATTAAATTTTTTTTTCAAAATTTCTTGTTTAATTCAATGCGTTACTGCTGTTTTTTGTAAATATTTGTGAAATTTCTGAGTGAAAATTGTTTCGATATACATTTTTTTCGGTGTACTGTACTTCACTGTAAAAGAGATTTTCTGAACTTGTAAATAAAGATGATTAAAGTAGGTTTTTACAAGAAAATAGAATTTTTATTCTTCAAAATTTCTTGTTTAATTCAATGTTGCTGTTTTTTGTAAATATTTTTGAGTGAAAACTGTTTCCATATTAAATGTTTTAATTGTGAAAATTGTTTCTATATCATTTTTTTCAGTGTACCATATTTCACTGTAAAAAAAGATTTTCCAAACTTAGAAATAAAGATTAATAAATAATCTTAGAAACAAAGATTATTGTAGTATTTTATGAAAAAATACTATTTCAGTTTTTCTTCTTCAAAATGTCATGTTTTAATTGAATGTGTTTTGTGAAATTCACCAGCAATTTCTGCATGAAAATGGTTTCCACACCAATGTTTTTCAGTGTACTCAAAAAAAAAAAACTTGACAGATTTCATTCAAAGCAATATTTACTCATTGCTCATCTGAGACAACACCACCTGGGGAGATGATGGTGTCGTGATCATCATAAAATGGTTCTGTTAACCTATTAAAAGGAACATCACGGGTTCACTAGCAGTTAAACTACACTGACAGCGTCTGTGACAAGAAAAATGATTTTGACTCATCTCTTAATTGTTTAGAAAAAAAGCACCAATCACAGTTACAGTAAGGCACTTACAATACAAGTGAAGAGGCAGACAATAAACATTAAAACACACATCCTTTATAGGATCATCCGATTATTGGAGTGCATTTTACCAAACTTCTACTTCAAAATTTCACGTTTAAGTCAATGTGTTACTTGCAGTTTCTTTCCTTCTGAGTGAAAATGTTTCCAAGTAAATTTGATTCGATTTTTTTTAGTGTACGGATGTGTTTAAAGGGATAGTTCACCCAAAAATGATTTAGAATTTACGCACCCTTCACTTGTTCCAAACCTGTATAAGTTTCCTATACAGTTAGCCTATATTCTAAACAGTCAACGGTAGCCATTGACTTTCAGTATTTATTTTTTCCATACTATGGAAGCCAATGGCTACCGTCAACTGTTTGATTATCAAAATATCATCTTTTCATCTCAACAGAAGAAAGAAACTTTTTGGGTGAAATATCCCTTTAAGATTGAATCGAATTAAAAAGTTTAGGGTTCTTATAAACAAAACTTTCAGAATCTGAAATAGGATTGGATTCAATTGGACTGACGAAAATTAGTACATGTAAACAAACCTACTAAATCACGAGAATTAAATCACTTTCTGTGGAAACCAACATCAGATTCAATAGAGCTTAACTTGAATTGAATGTCCTTAACCATGTATTTAAATTCTGAAGCTTGTTGTTGACATAATAAAGGTCAATTATCATTATCCACTCCCCTTGATGAGGACAATTAAGTTGCTATTTTTTGGCATTGCTTTAATCATCGGATGGATGATGCTTTTTATTTGCTTAAATGAAAGTTAGTAAGGACACAACACACCATGCTGGACAATAACACTCATTATCTGTCCTTCTGCAGAGCACGCTGCTCTCGTCTGTTGGCATACGGTGCCAACCATGTTGTCTGACTGTGTTGGCCTTGCCAGCTTCACAGACACTGAGGCAGCGGCTGCCATACCGAAAAAAGGCACTTCAAATTGGCTCTTTGATGCACTGAAACAGAAAAGTAGAGGAAGGGGGAGTGCATGCAATGACGCTGGAGTGAGTTTTGGAATGAAGAGACACTAAAAGAAAAAAAAAACTTGTCATGAGAGAGAAAGATGAGATATAAAACAAAAATAAACACAATTTCAAGAAATAAAAATATTATTTTTGCCTAATTAGTTATGAGAAATAAAGTTGCAACTGTGTGATATTAAGTCGAACTTTGAGAAATAGTTACAATTGTGAGATATAAAACAAAAAATAATAACAAACGCAAAACGCAATTTCAAAAAATTATTATTTTTTCCTAATTACAAGAAATAAAGTTGCTGAGCTATCAAGTCAAGCACACAAGTCTACATATATTTCCTGCCAAAATGTACAGTAGCTGCCATGAATCTCTCGTTCCTGTTCCCGAGTGATTTTTTCAGTACTTCTATTCTCTCATATACGCTGCTATCTACCTCTCTCTCCTTTTTTCTCCCCGCCTTGCCTA
>NW_015506005.1:122542-123999 GCF_001515645.1 Sinocyclocheilus grahami
GTTGGCCTTGCCAGCTTCACAGACACTGAGGCAGCGGCTGCCATACCGAAAAAAGGCACTTCAAATTGGCTCTTTGATGCACTGAAACAGAAAAGTAGAGGAAGGGGGAGTGCATGCAATGACGCTGGAGTGAGTTTTGGAATGAAGAGACACTAAAAGAAAAAAAAAACTTGTCATGAGAGAGAAAGAGAATTTCCACTAGGGATGTGCAAAATTACACATTTTTAAAATGGACTAGTCGAAAGTGGAACTGTTTTTAACTTGACATGCCGTCTGCACATGTATATAAACCATCCAACATCTGAAAAATAGCACAATGCACAACATTTAAAGTGTAACAGACATATATTCATTCCTAGTTTCCTCAAGATAATACATTAGAATGCAACGAGGAAGAAATGCATAAATGCATGTTTACATTTAAAAGAGAAGATGAGAGACGGTGACAGGAACCGACAGAGATGATAATTTGAACAGACAGCTATTTCGGTATCTTACTCAAAGACAAATCTGTACGCAGTAACTACTACCACATTTTTATTCAGTCACTCTCCTGGAAACATGCAAATGTACATGCAAAAACACACTGAGTGCACGTTCAATGACTCTCAAGTATTTTGCATATGGAATTATTCCGTATGTCAGTGCATTGGCCATTAAGAGATTATAGCAAACAGACGCCCTCTGGTTAAAACTAATCATCACCCAACACTCGGCCGCACTCTGGGTTTTTTTTTAATATTTTGCTCAAGGCATATCAAAGTAGACTTTAGAACATGAAAACCTCAAATGATGAGTCTCATTGCACTTGCACTAGCTCACATCCATTGGAATTTATTTAATTATAGTCAGTTTTGTGCATTGAATAATAGTTTGTGGAGTGATCTAGGATTTAAATGGATTTTGTTTTGCATATTTCAGAGTGAAATAGGATATTTGTCAGTGAAAAGTCATTATTTGATGAAATACTATGAAAATAAAGTTTTCTTTACACTAAAGTACACTGATGAATCGTCCACAAGAAGAGCTGAAACACTTATTAAGAAGGCAAACAGGGTACATTTAGATTTTGCTTGATTATGGGAAATAAAGTTGCAACTGTGAGATGTTAAGCCAGTGTGTAAGAAATGAAGTTACAATTGTGAGAAAACGCTATAATCGCAATTGAAAAAAACTGTCGCAATTTTCACAAATATTGCAATTATTATTTTTAGCTATTTAATTACAAAAAATAATATTGCAACTTTGTCAAATTGAGAGAAATAGTTACAATTGCGAGATATACAAATCTAAAAAACACCCATTTTCAAGAAATAGTTGCAATTTATGATTGCAATTTTTTTCTTCCTAATTATGAGAAATTAAGCATAATTAATTGCAAGAAATAAAGTTGCATCTGTGAGATATTAAGTCAAATTGTAAGGAAAAAAAGATACAGTTGTGAGATATAAAAAAAA
>NW_015506005.1:124792-125932 GCF_001515645.1 Sinocyclocheilus grahami
CGCTGCTATCTACCTCTCTCTCCTTTTTTCTCCCCGCCTTGCCTAGCATTCTCAATAATCGTCACCTTCTTACTCCTTTTCCCATCCATTGTGGTAATCTTTCTCTATTTTTTTCCCATCCATTGCTTCTCTGGGGCTGCCTTTCCGTTCCTGACGACCGAAATGGTAAAAGAAATGGGGCCGAATTATTGCCTGAGATAACAGGAACCGTGCATGTACGCTTGTGTAAGTGTGTGTGTCAGTCTGCATACGTGTGTAAGCCGTGTAACCGCACCATCTTTTCTCAAACACATGGGTTTCTCACATGGAAAGCTACAAGAAAATATAATGCAGTCAGAATGTAATTCGTTCACACATAATGACATGTTTTGCCACACCATCAAACATAAAACTGGGTCAGCCATCAAGGAGGACACGAACCAAAGCTGAACAGATTTTTACATTATGTAAATGGCGCTGTTTGGTTGAGACCACCAGCGTAGTATAAATAGCTTGGTTTCTGTGGCACTTATAAAGCGCAACTCATACATATGGCCAGACAATCATCAGCCATACGGTTCCTGTCTTTGCTCCTCTCTCTGTTTCTGTCACAAATACTTCATCCTTTATCCTCTGTGTTCTCTAGATCTGTCCATCCGCTTCGCTCAAATCCTCTCACAAACATATTCTGAACAACAGACGCTCTGTTTTCAAGCACAACAGTGATGCATTCTGAGCAAAGAAACAGGAAGTCATTAAACTGATCAAATAGAGAGTTTTCAAAGCAGGAACACATGAAATGTACTGGAAGAGCGAAAACAGACCGCAAAAACCGTAATGAACATACAGTTAGATGAACACATGATGAGTTACAGTATGCTGAAGAATCAAATGAACATTCTTATGTTAAGAACGGAAGATTAGCATTGGTTGGAAAGATAATTGGCTCCGCCCAAAACTTCTGACATTGTTTGATTGCATTGGGCTAGTCGGGATGCTCAAAAACTTAAAGCAGTGTTTACACTTTTATTTATTTTGTTTAATGTTTTGTATATATAAATATCTATTAATGTATTCTTTATTTACTAAATTATATAAAATAAAAAGTAAAAGTATTTTAAATAATTTTTATGAAACAAGTGTGTGTGTGTGTGTGTGTGT
>NW_015506005.1:128906-148979 GCF_001515645.1 Sinocyclocheilus grahami
TGGTGGCTGACTAAATACTTTTTTGCCCCACTGTATGTGTGTCTGTGTAAACTTATATATTTAATTATGAATTTCATCTGTATATTATATATGAAAATAAAATGAGATTTTTTTGTCTTTTATTTATTCAAGAAAATTATCTAATATTACATATCTGTGAGTGGCAAAAGTATGTGAATCTCTATGATTAGCAGTTAATTTGAAGGTGAAATCAGAGTCCATCTGTTCAGAGGTATTTTCAATCAGGTGTCAGTCATCATCAGGAGAACACTGAACAACCATGGTGTGCATGGCAGAGTTGCAAGAAGAAAGCCACTGCTCTCCAAAAAGAACATTGCTGCCCATCTGCAGCTTGCTAAAGATCATCTGAACAAGCCAGAGGGATATTGGAGAAATGTTCTGTGGATGGATGATTCCAAAATAGAAATGTTAGGTTTAAATGAGAAGCGCTATGTTTGGAGAAAAGAACACACTGCATTCCAGCATAAGAACCTCATCCCATCTGTGAAACATGGTGGTGGGTCATGCAGCAAGACAACGACCCCAAGCACTCAAGTCGTTCTACCAAAGAATGCCTAAAGAAGGACAAAGTTAATGTTTTGGAATGACTGAGTCAAAGACCAGACCTTAATCCAATTGAAATGCTGTGGGAAATGCTGTACCTGAAGGAAGTTCATTGGAGGAAACCCACAAACATCACAGGGTTGATGCAGTATTGCACTGAAGAATGGGCTAAAATTCCTACAAGCCGTTGTGCAGAACTGATCAGCAGTTACAAGAAACTTTTAGCTGCAGTTACTGCTGCAAAAGGGGGTCAGACCAGATACTGAAAGCAAAGATTCACATACTTTTGCCACTTACAAATATTTAACACTGGGTCATTTTTTCTCAATAAATACATGACAAAGTATATATTTTTGTCTCCATTGTTTCACTTGTTTGCCTTCAGGACTTGTGTGAAAATCTGATGATCTTTTGGGTTATATTTATTTATACAGAAATATTTCAGCACTGCATGTATGTATGTATGTATATACCACAAAAGCAGTCTTAAGTCGCTGGGGTATATTTGTAGCAATAGCCAAAAATACATTGCATGGGTCAAAATTATTGATTTTTTTTTATGTCAAAAATCATTAGGATATTAAGCAAATATCATGTTCCATGAAGATATTTAGTCAATTTCCCACTGTAAATATATTAAAACTTAATTTTTGATTAGTAATATGCATTGCTAAGAACTTGATTTGGACAACTTTAAAGCCGATTTTCTCAATATTTTGATTTTTTTGCACCCTCAGATTCCAGATTTTCAAATAGTTGTATCTCGGCCAAATAATTTATAATAATTTTTAAATAAGAGGCCAAGTACAATGTGAATTCAATTTAAATTCATGTTTACACTTAATTTTGGCATTTTCCAGGTTGAATAAACAAACATTACTAACAAAAAAAAACATTATTTTGTATTTTTACATTAACAATGTAATTAATGTTATGTTGAATAAAACCAAGTATATTTCACATTACATCTATAATTTATTTGTGAACTTATGTTCAGCTGTTCATTTTAATTCCACTTATTTTCGGGTCATCAGTCATCAAAGCTCGGTAAACACTGCATGTCATGATGGTTACAGACACAGAGATGTACCTTTAATTTCACCAGGCTAATTGCTCACTAAAAAAACCCTCATGAAATGTCAAGTCATTTCAGGTTTGATTTTGACATGCCATGAAGTGTGATATGTGGGTAAGTTAGTCTTCATATTAACAGCATTATTTATTCATTCAGACCGATTTGCATGCATAAAAATGAGAGGCGGGATTTATTTATTTATATTTATTATAGATATACACATACATATATGCAATGTATGCAATCTGAGCAGTACGGGAGTATGTCAATATGAACAGACATGTCAGAAATGAGTGGATTCTGTGGGCCAGACTGATGCTCTGCTGGTGCTGGACGTCTGCCAGAAAACTAGAGCAAAACATTCATCAGTTTGTCAGTGTTTGGATGATGACGGTTGTCCATAATACAAACAAACCACAAATTACAGCAAATAAATAAGAGCATTTACGCACAACAAATGTACACTCGGTGTATTGTGCTAAATGCTGAAAACATTTCCCCCTGATAGCAGTGCACAGAGAGACAAGAAATTAAATGGAAAGAAGGGAAAATTGTATCAGTAAATGTCATAGGCTGGACTCAAACTGGTCATGTTGTGTGATCATGAACACATGTAGAATCAGCTATGAATCTGCAATGCTTATAACTGCTATACACTCATGCAATAAATACAAGAGGTCAATGGAATAAGAAGAGCAGCTAAGGGCACTAAATAAAGAGGCAGCAATCTCTGAGCACTGACATTATGTCTAATGTAGCGTGCCAACCTTCTCTTTCCTTCCACTCCGATCAGCTCAAACACAATAAACTACAACTCTCAATGACACTTTCAGAGAGGAAACATAAATTTAAACGTGTAGACCAAATGATTCTGGAAACTACAGCAGGACGTTCACCATCGTGCACTGTCCTGTTGACTTACAGGTTTGTTCAAAATGTGACATACTTACGTTAATAATAAATGTCCCTAATATCACAGCCAAATATCTGGTGTCCATATGGCTATATATATATATATATATATATATATATATATATATATATATATATATATATACATATAATTTAAAAAAATAATAATTTTAGAGATACTATTATAGTTTTGGATTATTTGGATAAAATTTTTTTAATTGTAGTTAAAGTTTTGTTGTGTTTTTCTCATTTTGATTAGTTAGTTATTGATGTCATTATAGTTAGGCTTGTTTTTTAGGTTTTTAATCACATTGCAAATTACGATCAAATAGAATTGCCGCTTGCATTAGTGCTTGGTCTTAAAGCCTTCATTTTATGCAAGCTACTAAAATAATGAATAATTCCAAATGAATCCCATCATTTAGACAGGAATAAATAAGAAAGTAAAACTCTCACTTTCTATTTCATCACGTGCATTTGATAGATAGATAGAAAGAAAGAAAGAAAGAAAGAAAGAAAGAAAGAAAGAAAGAAAGAAAGACATTTACTCACAATTGTCGATTTGTATATTTTTATTCCTTATTTACTTGTTCTATTTTTTTATTTATTTTTATTTTTTATTATCTGTGTTTTTTTGTTCTGTTACTGTCATTTTGTTACACTGTGGAAGCTTCTGTCACGAAAACAAATTCCTCGTATGTGTAAACATACCTGGCAATAAAGCTCATTCTGATTCTGATTCTGATTCTGACAATGTTGCGGGTTGGAATAAGTCCCACTCTACATTACTTCCCACTGAATATTCTGTTTTTGATTATGCAACTGCAAAGTTGCGAAGTTCACATCCATTTATTGCACTCTAGAACAACAGACAAGCGAAACAATGGCTGGGTTTCTTTTATAAGAGAATACAGTGCATTCTCAGACAGAAAAAAGAACAGTCCAGAGGTTTATTTTCTGTCAGACAATGATTCTAATTGCTATTTTCTGCCATCTGAGTCTTGGAAAGAAAATGAATGCACACTGAGCAAGAGGAGCAGGGCAGGTTTCCACTGACACCAGTGCCAAAGGGATGCCACGGCAGAAGACTCTGTCAAGCCCTGGCTGTAAAGAGCAGCAGGTGTCTCAGTGGAGGGCTGAAGGGGCATCGCTTTATTTCTATCACACCAGATGTGAGCTATGACGGAGAGCATAAAGGTGAATTCAGAGGGTGAACATCATGATAATGTAGCTCACTGTCTGCAGCTCTCTGTGCATGCATTCATTAGAGAACAGCATAACCCCTTCATCATTAATAAGGATCAGTATAACACGATTCTGAGATTGTTGTGGTTTAAATGTCTATGATAAACCAACTAATTGCAGATTCAGTCTACATTCGTTTCCATCACTCCGGGACAAAGCATAGTCCATAATCAATTTCCTAATAATAATCCATAAAAACAATTCCTAAAGCAATATTATGGATAGAGGACACATATTTTAGCCGGAACCAATGCTTTGAAGTAAAAAATGTCTTAATGATGGCTTTGTTCCTTACAAACACATAGCCTTTTGCTTCAAAAGACATTAATTGATGGACTGGAGACATGTGGATTGCTTGTGGATTGTGTTGTTTTTATCAGCTGTTTGGAGTAAATTTTCAGCAAATTTCTTTTTTGGGTGAACCATTCCTTAAAGAGACTGTTTATAAATCTAAATATGTAAAAAATCCATAACATACTTCAGTCTGCCAGCAGAGAAAAAAAGTCAGCCTCATAAACAACTGCTGTGAGAAATCAATGAGTGGTCGCCTATATAGCCCATAGGAACCACTGACATAATAGAGTGTCCTGTTGTTTTCTAATTAATGCTGCATGAACATGACTGTGTGCAAAGTTTGACTTTTTGTCTCCATTTTTGCACCATCCATAAATTCATTTGTCATCTAGGCTCATAATAACATAGCCTAACTATTTAATAAAACGGCACTGATTAAATGATCATTTTTGTAAATTTGCATTCACCCCTATAATTGTAAATTGTGTAATCAGAAATACAGCCCACTGCATCAATGTTTACATTTAATCAGCATCTTGACTGGCTGTTTTGGATATTAACCAATTTGTGATTTATAATTGTTGGTTGTTTGTTAATTTCCTGCATTCACTCTGTTGGGAACCTAACAAATGATTTTTTACACATTAAGCTGATAACACTTTACGTGAAGAAGCCATCTAGTAAGTTGGCTCTGACCTCAAGCTTGGCCATAAGTATCAATCGACCCATCTGAATTTCTAGGGGCATCTATGGCAAATGTTGCCCACTAAGAAGAAAACCAAGCTTGGAAAGCAATACTGGCATCTGGGATGTCTGTGCACTTGCAGCGAGTAGATACCATTAAGCTTTGTGTCAATCAAAATGCCACAAAACCCACCCATCAATTATGTGAACTTGACTCGAGACTGCGCTGTAAAGGAGTTTATGTTCAAACTGATAATAAATAACTGCACATTACCAAAGCATGCACTGAAAGGTTAGTCTTGATACAAACCAGACCGCTAAACCCTTTTCACACCATCAATGACTTGCAGCAACACAGTGACCTGAACTCAATGCAATCTGACAAGTAACATCATCTTAAGAGTAGTAGTTACTAGGGCAACAAAGTGTTCAGAAGTCATTGGCAGCACCCGAATATGTGTACTTCCCTACTACGCAGTAGGTGAAAAACAGTATGCGAAAGAGTATTCATGAAATAGTAGGCAAAAAGTAACCGGATGACCATTGAGATGGACACTTTAAATGTGAACATGCGAATAGCAAAATTAGTCACATGACAACAACATGGCGAATGTAGTACATCCGAATTAGATTCATACTACATACAATAATACCATAGAACGCACTTTTTGAACAGTTACGAAATAATTACTTATTCAGAAAAAGTACCTACTCACCTGGATACAATGGCAGAGAAACACTTAGAAAACTAACAACACAGCAACTTTATGTTTTCGCTGCCAGTGTGAACGGAACTTACGTTTAGAAGCGGTTTCATATTTGAGAGTTGAATTCAGTTTCACTTTACTTCAACAAAAACATACTGCAACACAAACAGTCCCTCACAACGTCTGCGTCTGTAAATCTTTGCCAGGTATTGTAGCTCAAAATTATCCATAATCGCAGTCACGAAAGTATGTACTCTACAGTTATTTTAAACAGAGGCGTTCTGTTTCGTTTAATTAAAATAACTAATATAAACGATTTTTAAATTATCGCTCTGACATAACTTTAAATATATTCAACATAACTTTAAATAATTTGTTCTCCTTTGTCTATCTTATAGCGATTTTCCGTTGGAAATCAGTAAATACGGCAATTCGCGATCGTTTTATCGCGGATTTTCATCTTCGATCCCACAGAAATCAACTTAATAGCTGCTTTTAGGTTATGAATAAAGTAAATTGGCTAACTAAAATAGAATCAAACAGTCAAATATAGGTTACACCAACCCAAGTTGCAATTTTATAATTATTAGCCTGTATTAATAAAATAATACATAATTATTCGAATCGAACCCAGCTGGTCTCGCAGCGCACAAGAACATGCTAACAATTCACTAAGCTTAGGTTCTTGAGGTTTTTAATATTTGTCATTAGTTAAACTGATTTGTGTGCTAATCAAAGACCCCGAAGAGCTCAGGCACAGTTCAAACGCATTTACATTTCACGCAATTATTTCAACGAGCATCTAATACTAATAATTTAATTTAAATATATGCATTTAGCAGACGCTGCGACTTGCAGTGCATTCAGGCTACACATTTTTTTTTACCAGTATGTGTGTGTTCCCTGAGAATTGAACCCACGACCCTTTGCGCTGCTAACGCAATGCTCTACCACTAAGCCACAGGAACGCATCTAACGGAGCTGACGATAATGCGCACACGAAACCGGTTTCGCCAGACACGAGTCATATTGGATAAACTTAGAATTTGGTCATTTAGGCTAACTATCATTCAAACGGAATGGTCTTGCAATATGCTCGACCTGCAGCAGTGTATCTGCACTCATCTAATGTGAGCTAAAGTTTAGATTCCTCAGTCAGAGGCTGAACATGCAAAACCCGACAACACTATATAATATAATACAACACTGCACAGGAGAGCAATAATTTAGGGGGTGAAATTATGCAACATCGCCTGATGTTTCGCATCTATCGCTTTAAACCAGCTTCCCCATGTCATGTTTGATACAGAAGTGCTCCGTTATAGAACAAGAGCCCAAAAAGAAAACAATAAAGCAATACACACTTAGAGATCTATATGACAACACTAAACTCTAACGATGCATGTGCAAACGACGTGCTGTGAAGCACACTAAGGTTCATCTAACGGGAGAAGGGTGGTTTCCTCGGTCGCCGGGGCAAAGTCATCATTTAAATGAGCGAGCATGCATCAGCACACTTATTTACCTTACTAAATGATCGCAATCCACTGGAGAGTGTCTCCACACACAAAAAAAATCCGCTCGTGAATCCCTTCTCCGGCCCCAAGTCCCTCCGTCCACTCTTATCCAAGTCTGGCAAGCGTTGAGCAATAGAGTCTGACAGCAGCGGAACCCTCCGTGAAGTCTCCGGTTGCACGAGCGAGCGAGTGGGCGGGACCTCTAGCGGTTCAGTTTCTACACCAGCGGTAATTATTTGAGGATTCTGGCGCATCTATTGCGACTGATGGGTCATTAATGCTTGCAGACATCAGGAGAATCGTGTCAGATGTAAGGTTCATGTTCTTGCAGCCATGTCTCGCCCTGCTGTTACTAGGCTGCTGTCTTGTTGACAACGATTTTTGGGGGGGCTCTGGTAATGTCAACTTTATAGGCTATATGTATATATATATATATATATATATATATATATATATATATATAATTAAATAAATTTTTTGAATAGGCTACCCCACAACATTATAAACATATTTACCTATTTACATATTTAAATTTTTTTTCTTCCAATTTATGCATTAAAAATATAATATAGTTTCACTTTTTGCCTATTTATATTTGAGAGAGGCGGGGCATAGAGGACCTACAATAATGTACAGTATTTAAAAAGAATGTGTTTTTAGAACATTAAAGCATGTCGACATATTCTGTTACACCAAATACACAAAATAATGATCTTTAAAAAAGCATCATATGACCCCTTTAAAATATATTTTTGCTTAGTTCTAATTTCTAAGACCCTCTATGGTGAAAATCTAATTTATGACATTGTTTAGATGTCTATCTGGTGTTTTTAATATCTATGATGCTTACGCTATGTCCTCTGTCATCCACTGAAACGCCACTCTCTCGTGACCACATAGTGGAAGCTATTATTACAGTTTGAAAAGTTTTAAATATGGATATTTTTCTTAAACAAACGCATCGATTCACTTCAGAAGGCCTTTATTAACCCCTCGGAGCCTTGTGGAGTACTTTTTATGATGGATGGATGCACTTTATTTTGCTTCAAAATCTTGACCATGAAGAGCTTGGAAGAGCCAGGACATTTTTTAATAAATAAGAAAGTCATATATGGGGTAATTTTCATTTTTGGGTGAACTATTTCTTTAAAGACAAACCATGTGCAGATTCATCAGTCAACACCATTGCTGAGCATTTTCTCCTTAAAACTGCATAAGAAACTCTGAAAAACGTGGTTTGAAACGGTTCCTGTCTACTGCCATCACAAACATGTAATCAATCCAGTCAACCTATCATTAGTACATCACAAGAACATGGTTTAAGCAACACATTTTTAGCTGTTTGAAAATGTAGTCAAGCCAAAGGCTAATGATATCTGTTACCTTTACGTATCCGACGTTGTAGGGAGCGATACATAGAATGTATTACCATTCTGATACATTAACATGTAGATCACCCTAAATAATTTGCTCCTTTTTTGGGGGAATCAGTTTCTTGTTCAAACGTGTATGGCTGAATTAATCCAATATTGCCACTTGCAAAATGAGTAAATATGGAGCAGGCGAATAGCCTACTAAATGTATCCACATATACTAAATGAGGTAAAGGTGTTATGTTCAAGCAATGAAAAATAATTTATATATATATATATATATATAAAAAAAACATTTCTCACTATTAACTACACTCTAAAAAAATGCTGGGTTGTTTCAACCCAACTTTGGGTCAAATATGGACTAACCCAACCGTTGGGTTAAATTTTTACATAACATTTTTAACCCAAAAGTTGGGTTAGTCCAAATTTGACCCAAAGTTGGGTTGAAATAACCCAGCATTTTTTAGAGTGTAGCATGCATATTACAGCATATTGGCTGTTTATTAGCATTTATAAAGCACATACTAATGCCTTATTCTGCATACGGCAAATTAGGAGTAGTAGTTAATAGTAATAGTTAACAGTTTGTTAATAGTGAGAATTGGACCTTAAAATAAAGTGAGGACAAAAAACATTTAAAAATGTCCTTTTTATTGAGTTTTAAGGGATAAAACTAATGACTGCAAAAGGGAGGCGGGGCATAGAGGACCTACAATAATGTACAGTATTTGAAAAATAATGTGTTTTTGAACATTAAAGCATGTCAACATATTCTGATACACCAAATACACAAAATAATGATCTTTAAAAAAGCATCATATGACCCCTTAAATATATATATTTGTTGTTCAGCTGTTGAGCTCAAAAGTCATCCCCATCAATATATTCTGCAAGACATAAATTAATGATATTATTTGCCTGTTTCAGCTCATTGTTTAAACAGCTGAATGATGTCACCTCTGTTTAATGATGTCTCATAAGGGTGGACTCCAAATTTTTATGGCCAAAGATGATGGCGTTCAGTGCAGACTGAGGGACAAAACTTATTATGTGCACATTTTTATGAGTTATCTCAAATTCACCAAGTCCAGCAAGGACATGACAAAATGCTTGGATGCATTTAAAAAAATACATATTTATTATTGTTACGAAAACATGTATTAAATATTACTTTCAATTAATTATAAAAAAATATCAATGTCTAAATTCTGCACAAACATCATTGAAGGATCCTATGAATGACTCTTATCTAATATCTAATTTTGTCAAAAGTGTCTGATTCATTCCCGAAGGAAAACATCTGATATATCTCATCTTAAAGGGGTCCTATTATGCGTTTTAATCAAGACTTTGTAAAAGAGCATAATAGGACCCCTTTAAATAGTATAAAATAAATCATTTAGCAGAATATGTCCAATAAATCAAAGCCTCATTTATTTTTACCTCTTCCTCTGAACCGGGGGGCAAATTGATGGATGGATGAGCAGATTCAGCGCATCCCATCTCAAGACCCCATGTTTACCAAATCAGACAGACGTTGTCTCTTCACTCTGCTTCACTCTAGTCGAAGCCAATGCAATCACAAGATTGTGCAACACGCCACAGTTTGGAAGAAACCAAAATCCAGCACTGCTGAAGAAAAATAGTTTTCTTTATGACTTGTTTTTAACACTCAACAGCTGTGGTTATCATCACTTCAACATAAAAAACAAACAAACAGGTTATTAAAAAGCATATTGAGCCTCAAGAATTCTGCTGCTTAAAAAGACTGCTTGAAAGAAGAGCATCTGGGATCCAGTCATCGAAGCACCAAGATATTACAGTAATAAAGCTCATCATATCAAGAGTTTCTGTCGAAGAGCCTGTTAAAGGTTATTCTAATCACCACTGCTTGAAACCCACAACCACAGTTTTGAGGTGCTTCGTTTTCTCCATGATTACTGAGAGACAAATGCACATTTTCTCTTATTTAAGTAACTCCCTCAGCTGTCTGGGGCATAATGAAAGCTCTCCACTTTTGTTGCCATGGTGAAAACCATAATTCCTGCCACTTTTGATATCGGAGGCTTTAAAAACCCTTTCCTGCACTTGAAAGTTGTCAAATTTTCTGTCCGAAACCAATCAGCTTGAATTCTTACAATAATTGCACTTTTGGCAACTCAGTTTTCTCCCTCACACAAGTGGATGCATGTTTCTGCCATAGAATTATTTGCATGACTATTTTTACTATTATTACTAAAAACGATCGAAAAGTTTTTTTTTAAGGTGGAGCTGGGGATGGAGGAGGGTAATTTGCTCCGAAGCAAGCTGAAAAGCTGCTGAATAATACTGAATACAGCTTATATAGGAATGCCGCGATAGGTGTCGTATTCCTATAGGTAGATGTGATCAGCTGATGCAAGCTTGACTCACGTGGCCTGCCAGAACTAACGCTAAAGCTTAATTTTTGGCAACTCAGTTTTCTCCCTCACACAAGTGGATGCATGTTTCTGCCATAGAATTATTTGCATGACTATTTTTACTATTATTACTAAAAACGATCGAAAAGTTTTTTTTTTGCAGCAGCAGCAGCAGCAATGCCATAGAAGAACCATTTTTGGTTCCCCAAAGAACCTCCAGTGAACAGTTCTTAAAAGAACCATGTTTTCAAACCTAAATAACTTTTTTCTATACTATAAAGAATAGGGGTGTAACGGTACATGTATTCGTCCTGAGGCTCTGCATTACAGGTAATATAACGTTGCTAATAATGTTCAGTTTCTTGCACAGACCGATCGTTTTACTTCATAAGACCTCAATATATCGTCAGAATTTTTTTCACTGAAATGCTTTCTTTTTATTCTCAAAAATGAGTAGTCACTGATTTTATGAATCACCAAGGAGCACAGTTTCAGCTAAAAATCTTCTTTACTGTTCTACTGAAGAAAAAAAGTCACCTACATGTTGCATGGCCTAAAGGGTGAGTAAATTAACAGCAATTTTTCATTTTTGGGTGAACTCTCCCTTTCAGTGTGTAAGAATTTCCAGAAGAGCACTGAAAAAGAAGTCTGCAATTCAAGTAAATGTTCAGTTGATACATCCTCTAAAGATACCAAAACAAGCATTTAATGATCCATTATTGCATAAACAATATTCTGGACAAAAACTGTTGTCTTGCCTGCTTCCAGTGAGACTCAAATCAATCGACCATCACCAGAACAAACGCTGGCACACGCTGCCTAAACATAGCCTAGTGTTGCCAAGGAGAAGCTTCCTCCACATGCTGCATGTGCTGAGAACGGCCCTGGTGCTTTCCATGATTAATACATTTCTCCAATTACCAGTTGCCCTTATTGAGACAATTGTCATCACAATTCACAGAGCTGCTTTCATAACCGATTCATCTCAGCAGGCTCGCAGAGATATTCTGCACTGTAGCATTATGGACTTTTTTTATATACATTATAGCTCTTAATTTGTCCCATGTTGTCAGGCATTTACACAAGATGTAACCAGGGTGTTGCTAGGCAGATGCTAAGGTGGTTTCTAGATGGTAACTTATCTATTATATCAAAAAAGCCCACCATTTATACTACTGTTCAAAGGTTTATGACAGATAAGTGTTGTTAATTATTTTATATTTTTTCTTTTCTTTTTTTTTGTGCCTTATGATGAACAAGGCTGAATTATTGGTCAAAAAATACAGTAATATTACAATTTAAAATAACTGTTTTCTATTTGAATATATTTAAAAATGTAATTTATTTCTATAATGTCAAAGCTGAATTTTTAGCATCATTACATCAGTCTTCAGTGTCACATGATCACATGATGAACCAACATGTATTTTTTTGTGAAAACTGTGAAACATTTTTTAATTAGTAGAAAGTTTAAATAGAAGTTTTTGCAACAATAAAGTTTTACTGTAACTTTTGATCAATTTAATGTGTTCTCTTAAGCAGGGTTATTATAGTTAATTAAAATGAAACTAAAATTAAAACACAATGTTAAAAAAAATAAAAAATGTTTTTATTTGAAATAAAATAAATAAATACTTTTTTTTTTTACTTCAGCTAGTTGCCAAGGCAATATTTCTCATTTTAATTTAGTTTAACTTGTACTTAAATAAAAACTATTAGAAACTCATATATATATATATATATATATATTACAAAAGCACAAAACAAAATTACAAAATATTAACTGAAATTAAAATGGGAAAATGAAAAATATAAAAATAAGATGATTCAAAATATTAATAAAAACTATAACTATAAAATATTAATAAAAAATATATATCTCAATTATACTAAAACAACATTGTGCTTAATGCTGAATAAAAGTATTGGGATATTTGAACAGTGTATTTTATGGTATTCTGATATGACTTTTTTATCAAAACATTTTTTCAGATACTAGGTGAAACAAGTCCAACAACAACACACACTATGTGGGATCAGTTAGGCCCAAAATTATATAAGAAATTATATTAATGTAGATCAATTTATTTTTATTTTTTTGCAATTTGCAGAGTAATTTTGCAGAATAGATTTCAACATGGTAAAGTGTGTTTAATAGAGCTTTACATTCTTATTAGTAACTGAAAATCTATCAAATTAACCAGAATATTTATCTTAATTAACAAATATATATTGGGCAGGGTGCTTTTTGCCTAGTTATGCAGTTACTGAGTGTGAGTAATAAAAACAATAAGAGAGAAAATATCAGAGAACCTTCCCTCATCCGCACAATCACGTACCAGCACTCCAATGGGAGAAAAACTAACTTTGCTTTCGCTGTCTGTTCACATCTCTCTCAGGTTGTGAGCATGTAATGCTCTTTTATAATTACTAAACGATGTGTTTAGTGTAAAAGATCATTAGCGGCAAACAAAAGGTGAGGCAGTGACTTTTCATCTCGTGTTATGTCAGCTTGAAAGAAAATTGCGAAGCCTTGTTTCAGGAAATTAGCTTCCAGGGGGATGTGAGAACGTTTGATTTTGGATGAAAGAGAGCGATATGTTGAAATGGAAATGTGTCTGACTGACTGTGGACGTGAATATTGCCCCTCAGGGATAAAGAAAGCACATGCATTCAGCTATTTGAGCATGAAAGCCTGTGCGCGTCTCCATATATGTGCTCTATTGGTTTATTTCTACATTTCCAGATGAGACAAAGCGGTAGATTTATTACATCTCCCACTAATTTATTCAGTAATTCATTGATATTTACATAAAGTAACCTGCTCAGCCACTTTCTGACCGTCTGCTCTACTGTGTGACCCATAGAGACCGGCGATTGATTTATACTACAAACAATTTGTAGAAAATGCTGCCAAAACATCACTCAGGCAAAATAACAAATGTGCATTCGCTCCTCAGAGCCCGAGCTTTCAGCAAGTACCCTGTTCATCATTACACTGCATTCAGGCTCTATTATAGATTGCTCAATCCACTGCCATCAGACAGATGGGTAATATAGTGCACATTGTTCGGGTGTCTGAGGTACGAGGAGCTTCTTTGTGGTTTACGGAATGAGACGTCCTCAGTATTGCAGCCTTAATACACTCAAAATAAATATTTAGGTCTAAATTTAAAATTTCAGTTTGTTTGAATTGCAAATAAAAATTTGGATTACACAGTTTTAGCATAAAAAACTATATATATAGATATATTTCTCAGTCACATACACTCTCAGAAGAAAAAAAAGCGGTCACTAGAGCGGTACCTTTTCAAAAGGTATACAAATATTTACCATTTAGGAACTAATATGTACTGATATGCACCTTTAGGTATATAATAAGGTAAAAATGTGTACCTTATAAAAAGGCACCGTCCCACTGGTAGCTTTTATACCTTTTTTTCCTGAGAGTGTATGAAATGAAACAGATCAAAAACAGGCACGATTTCTGCACTCGAAAAAAAAAATCATGGCCTTTAGTTTATTATTGAAGGGATAGTACACCTAAAAATGAAAATTATGTCAATAATTACTCACCATTGACACATTCCCAACCTGTATGAATTTCTTTCTTGTACTGAACACCAAATTTGATATTTTGATCAATGCTAGTAAACAAACAGTTGATGGTAGCCATTGACTTCCATAGATTTTTTTTTCAGACTATGGAAGTCAATGGCTACCGTCAACTGTTTGGTTACCAACATTCTTCAAAATACCTTCTTCTGTGTTCAACAGCTGAAAGACATTCATATAGATTTGGAACAACTTGTTCCAAAATTAGTAATGATGACAGAAGTTTCATTTTTGGGTGAACTATCCCTATATTTTCATCTATTTGTTTTTATTTAAATAATCATATTTTCAAAATTGCATTTATTCAAATTGCTTAAATTGAATCAGCATAAATGTGTTCACTGTGAAAACATTTAAATGTATTCAGTTACAATGTATGAACATGGTTAAAATATGGCTAGCTGTGGAACAAGCAATATTGAGTTAGTTAAAATATATAGGACTGAAACAAACTGAATTAATGCTAAATATATAAACCTGGTTATTGTGTATTTAAAACACTTCCAGTTTATTAGTACTATTACAGAAATCTGACCTATTTCATGTGTGCACAACTGACAAATAATCATCACATTAAGTTGAGTTATTTGTGCATGTTAAAACGGTGTCTTAAATCTGAATGGATGGAAATTTTAATTCAAATACATAAATCTTAAATTTAGGTAAGGTTTCTTTTCTCTCTCTCTCTCTCACTCTCGTATTAACTGAGTATATACACGTCCTAGGCAAAGTGGGCTTTTGGGCAATATCAGCATAAATCCTTAAGTTTTTTTTTTGTGCTGACTTTGCATTGATAAAGAACATCATAGATTATGAAAACATATTTAACTAAATAATGAATCCATAAAACAGAAAAGCTTTTTTTAAAGTCATCCCAAAAGGAAAATTTGGGTTCAGTATGAATTGTGCATTTGTGCATAATTTAAATTGTGCATAATAACTTCTTAGGGGGAAAAAACACGAATTCAGGATTCAGTTTAACATTTACAACAGAAGTAAATTGGGCCAATTTTTTTTTTTTTTTTGAGGATTTGAAATCACACGTATACGTTTATAAAAGCATGTTTCTGTTAAAAAGCATTATTTGAGCTGTTAAATCATCATTTTACAGTCGTTTCAGAGTTTTAGGGTTTGCGGTGTTCCATTGTCATGGTAACAAATTGTAAACTTGGATATAACTTTACACAGGAAAATTTAGAAATGTTTACACTAAAATCATGTTAACACAATATTGTTTACATGTGGCAATACTACTGAAACACTAGTATTTTACATGCTTACAAATTGGCTCCATTCACTTCCATTGTATAAGTGCCTCACACGATGTGTATATTTTGGCAATATGTAATCAAAAAGAAATCTATTATTGCTGATCTTCAACACATTTACACAAAGAAACAGTAATGATTTACACCGATATTATCCAAAACCCCATTTTGAAATTGCTAATTTTCGGAGGGCGCTATACACTATATCATTTTAATAGAAATAAAAACCATATAATTCTCTGTTATCTCTGCTGTGAATAAACTAAAAAGGGCTTCTTCTTCTTAAAGCTTGAACACTCTGTCTGGCACTTCATTTACATTTAGCATATGCTTTTATCCAAATCGACTCACAATTGAGAAATGCAATAAGTGATTCATCCTAAGGAGACAGAAACATTATAGTAATATTAGAGACAAAATTCCCAGCGCAACTCCGGATAGGACAGAACAGACCTTGTTTGTCCCCCCATCAAAAGGACAGCGACAGTTGTGGGTAAAACCGGATGAGTCAGACAATGTTCCTCATAGAGTTTCCCCCATTAAAACAGGCTTATCCGCACGGACACAGAGAGCACAGAGACAGAGAAGTCAATTATATATGTTACATAAAAGAGGGCATTGTTCCTTTAACACGCTGGAACTATAAAACAATACAAGCTTAAAATGTAGTTCTTGGTGTAACAGCCGTCGCTCAGTACGAACAAAACACAATGAATCTGACATATGTATTAAATAAATCCTGAATACTGCGCCATAGCTATTTCAAATCAAGTTTTTTTTTTAGTTTATTATTATGAATTATAAATTATTATATTTATAACTCAAAATTAATTATTTAAAACAATTCGACATCAAAGATAAAATACATAAAAATTACATATTTATTATACAATATATTTTAATGAATTAAAGATAATAATTTATTATTTAATATTATTTAATATAAAATTATACATAAATGTAATATATTTAAAATATATTATTTGTAATAAAAAATTATTGTATTTAAAAATTATTATAACTCAATTATAACTCATAATTAAAGAATGTATTATCAGCAAAGATAAAGCAACTATGTATAACAATTTATACTACAAAATTAAAATAATACAAACAATTTGTAGAAAATGCTGCCAAAACATCACTCAGGCAAAATAACAAATGTGCATTCGCTCCTCAGAGCCCGAGCTTTCAGCAAGTACCCTGTTCATCATTACACTGCATTCAGGCTCTATTATAGATTGCTCAATCCACTGCCATCAGACAGATGGGTAATATAGTGCACATTGTTCGGGTGTCTGAGGTACGAGGAGCTTCTTTGTGGTTTACGGAATGAGACGTCCTCAGTATTGCAGCCTTAATACACTCAAAATAAATATTTAGGTCTAAATTTAAAATTTCAGTTTGTTTGAATTGCAAATAAAAATTTGGATTACACAGTTTTAGCATAAAAAACTATATATATAGATATATTTCTCAGTCACATACACTCTCAGAAGAAAAAAAAGCGGTCACTAGAGCGGTACCTTTTCAAAAGGTATACAAATATTTACCATTTAGGAACTAATATGTACTGATATGCACCTTTAGGTATATAATAAGGTAAAAATGTGTACCTTATAAAAAGGCACCGTCCCACTGGTAGCTTTTATACCTTTTTTTCCTGAGAGTGTATGAAATGAAACAGATCAAAAACAGGCACGATTTCTGCACTCGAAAAAAAAAATCATGGCCTTTAGTTTATTATTGAAGGGATAGTACACCTAAAAATGAAAATTATGTCAATAATTACTCACCATTGACACATTCCCAACCTGTATGAATTTCTTTCTTGTACTGAACACCAAATTTGATATTTTGATCAATGCTAGTAAACAAACAGTTGATGGTAGCCATTGACTTCCATAGATTTTTTTTTCAGACTATGGAAGTCAATGGCTACCGTCAACTGTTTGGTTACCAACATTCTTCAAAATACCTTCTTCTGTGTTCAACAGCTGAAAGACATTCATATAGATTTGGAACAACTTGTTCCAAAATTAGTAATGATGACAGAAGTTTCATTTTTGGGTGAACTATCCCTATATTTTCATCTATTTGTTTTTATTTAAATAATCATATTTTCAAAATTGCATTTATTCAAATTGCTTAAATTGAATCAGCATAAATGTGTTCACTGTGAAAACATTTAAATGTATTCAGTTACAATGTATGAACATGGTTAAAATATGGCTAGCTGTGGAACAAGCAATATTGAGTTAGTTAAAATATATAGGACTGAAACAAACTGAATTAATGCTAAATATATAAACCTGGTTATTGTGTATTTAAAACACTTCCAGTTTATTAGTACTATTACAGAAATCTGACCTATTTCATGTGTGCACAACTGACAAATAATCATCACATTAAGTTGAGTTATTTGTGCATGTTAAAACGGTGTCTTAAATCTGAATGGATGGAAATTTTAATTCAAATACATAAATCTTAAATTTAGGTAAGGTTTCTTTTCTCTCTCTCTCTCTCACTCTCGTATTAACTGAGTATATACACGTCCTAGGCAAAGTGGGCTTTTGGGCAATATCAGCATAAATCCTTAAGTTTTTTTTTTGTGCTGACTTTGCATTGATAAAGAACATCATAGATTATGAAAACATATTTAACTAAATAATGAATCCATAAAACAGAAAAGCTTTTTTTAAAGTCATCCCAAAAGGAAAATTTGGGTTCAGTATGAATTGTGCATTTGTGCATAATTTAAATTGTGCATAATAACTTCTTAGGGGGAAAAAACACGAATTCAGGATTCAGTTTAACATTTACAACAGAAGTAAATTGGGCCAATTTTTTTTTTTTTTTTGAGGATTTGAAATCACACGTATACGTTTATAAAAGCATGTTTCTGTTAAAAAGCATTATTTGAGCTGTTAAATCATCATTTTACAGTCGTTTCAGAGTTTTAGGGTTTGCGGTGTTCCATTGTCATGGTAACAAATTGTAAACTTGGATATAACTTTACACAGGAAAATTTAGAAATGTTTACACTAAAATCATGTTAACACAATATTGTTTACATGTGGCAATACTACTGAAACACTAGTATTTTACATGCTTACAAATTGGCTCCATTCACTTCCATTGTATAAGTGCCTCACACGATGTGTATATTTTGGCAATATGTAATCAAAAAGAAATCCATTATTGCTGCTCTTCAACACATTTACACAAAGAAACAGTAATGATTTACACCGATATTATCCAAAACCCCATTTTGAAATTGCTAATTTTCGGAGGGCGCTATACACTATATCATTTTAATAGAAATAAAAACCATATAATTCTCTGTTATCTCTGCTGTGAATAAACTAAAAAGGGCTTCTTCTTCTTAAAGCTTGAACACTCTGTCTGGCACTTCATTTACATTTAGCATATGCTTTTATCCAAATCGACTCACAATTGAGAAATGCAATAAGTGATTCATCCTAAGGAGACAGAAACATTATAGTAATATTAGAGACAAAATTCCCAGCGCAACTCCGGATAGGACAGAACAGACCTTGTTTGTCCCCCCATCAAAAGGACAGCGACAGTTGTGGGTAAAACCGGATGAGTCAGACAATGTTCCTCATAGAGTTTCCCCCATTAAAACAGGCTTATCCGCACGGACACAGAGAGCACAGAGACAGAGAAGTCAATTATATATGTTACATAAAAGAGGGCATTGTTCCTTTAACACGCTGGAACTATAAAACAATACAAGCTTAAAATGTAGTTCTTGGTGTAACAGCCGTCGCTCAGTACGAACAAAACACAATGAATCTGACATATGTATTAAATAAATCCTGAATACTGCGCCATAGCTATTTCAAATCAAGTTTTTTTTTTAGTTTATTATTATGAATTATAAATTATTATATTTATAACTCAAAATTAATTATTTAAAACAATTCGACATCAAAGATAAAATACATAAAAATTACATATTTATTATACAATATATTTTAATGAATTAAAGATAATAATTTATTATTTAATATTATTTAATATAAAATTATACATAAATGTAATATATTTAAAATATATTATTTGTAATAAAAAATTATTGTATTTAAAAATTATTATAACTCAATTATAACTCATAATTAAAGAATGTATTATCAGCAAAGATAAAGCAACTATGTATAACAATTTATACTACAAAATTAAAATAATATATTAATAATATATTTAATATATAATATATAGTATAAATAATAGGTAATAATTTTATATATTTTATATTAACATAAAATATTAAATAAAATGTAAAATTAATTATATTAATATTTATAATTATATTATAATTTATATACTGTGTGTGTGTGTGTGTGTGTGTGTGTATATATATATATATATATATATATATAAACAATTTTAA
>NW_015506005.1:153277-174936 GCF_001515645.1 Sinocyclocheilus grahami
CATTTTAATATAGTTTTACTTGTACAAAAATAAAAAATATTAGAAACACATATATATATATATATATATATATTACAAAAGCACAAAACAAAATTACAAAATATTAACTGAAATTAAAATGGGAAAATGAAAAATATAAAAATAAGATGATTCAAAATATTAATAAAAACTATAACTATAAAATATTAATAAAAAATATATATCTCAATTATACTAAAACAACATTGTGCTTAATGCTGAATAAAAGTATTGGGATATTTGAACAGTGTATTTTATGGTATTCTGATATGACTTTTTTATCAAAACATTTTTTCAGATACTAGGTGAAACAAGTCCAACAACAACACACACTATGTGGGATCAGTTAGGCCCAAAATTATATAAGAAATTATATTAATGTAGATCAATTTATTTATTTTTTTTTGCAATTTGCAGAGTAATTTTGCAGAATAGATTTCAACATGGTAAAGTGTGTTTAATAGAGCTTTACATTCTTATTAGTAACTGAAAATCTATCAAATTAACCAGAATATTTATCTTAATTAACAAATATATATTGGGCAGGGTGCTTTTTGCCTAGTTATGCAGTTACTGAGTGTGAGTAATAAAAACAATAAGAGAGAAAATATCAGAGAACCTTCCCTCATCCGCACAATCACGTACCAGCACTCCAATGGGAGAAAAACTAACTTTGCTTTCGCTGTCTGTTCACATCTCTCTCAGGTTGTGAGCATGTAATGCTCTTTTATAATTACTAAACGATGTGTTTAGTGTAAAAGATCATTAGCGGCAAACAAAAGGTGAGGCAGTGACTTTTCATCTCGTGTTATGTCAGCTTGAAAGAAAATTGCGAAGCCTTGTTTCAGGAAATTAGCTTCCAGGGGGATGTGAGAACGTTTGATTTTGGATGAAAGAGAGCGATATGTTGAAATGGAAATGTGTCTGACTGACTGTGGACGTGAATATTGCCCCTCAGGGATAAAGAAAGCACATGCATTCAGCTATTTGAGCATGAAAGCCTGTGCGCGTCTCCATATATGTGCTCTATTGGTTTATTTCTACATTTCCAGATGAGACAAAGCGGTAGATTTATTACATCTCCCACTAATTTATTCAGTAATTCATTGATATTTACATAAAGTAACCTGCTCAGCCACTTTCTGACCGTCTGCTCTACTGTGTGACCCATAGAGACCGGCGATTGATTTATACTACAAACAATTTGTAGAAAATGCTGCCAAAACATCACTCAGGCAAAATAACAAATGTGCATTCGCTCCTCAGAGCCCGAGCTTTCAGCAAGTACCCTGTTCATCATTACACTGCATTCAGGCTCTATTATAGATTGCTCAATCCACTGCCATCAGACAGATGGGTAATATAGTGCACATTGTTCGGGTGTCTGAGGTACGAGGAGCTTCTTTGTGGTTTACGGAATGAGACGTCCTCAGTATTGCAGCCTTAATACACTCAAAATAAATATTTAGGTCTAAATTTAAAATTTCAGTTTGTTTGAATTGCAAATAAAAATTTGGATTACACAGTTTTAGCATAAAAAACTATATATATAGATATATTTCTCAGTCACATACACTCTCAGAAGAAAAAAAAGCGGTCACTAGAGCGGTACCTTTTCAAAAGGTATACAAATATTTACCATTTAGGAACTAATATGTACTGATATGCACCTTTAGGTATATAATAAGGTAAAAATGTGTACCTTATAAAAAGGCACCGTCCCACTGGTAGCTTTTATACCTTTTTTTCCTGAGAGTGTATGAAATGAAACAGATCAAAAACAGGCACGATTTCTGCACTCGAAAAAAAAAATCATGGCCTTTAGTTTATTATTGAAGGGATAGTACACCTAAAAATGAAAATTATGTCAATAATTACTCACCATTGACACATTCCCAACCTGTATGAATTTCTTTCTTGTACTGAACACCAAATTTGATATTTTGATCAATGCTAGTAAACAAACAGTTGATGGTAGCCATTGACTTCCATAGATTTTTTTTTCAGACTATGGAAGTCAATGGCTACCGTCAACTGTTTGGTTACCAACATTCTTCAAAATACCTTCTTCTGTGTTCAACAGCTGAAAGACATTCATATAGATTTGGAACAACTTGTTCCAAAATTAGTAATGATGACAGAAGTTTCATTTTTGGGTGAACTATCCCTATATTTTCATCTATTTGTTTTTATTTAAATAATCATATTTTCAAAATTGCATTTATTCAAATTGCTTAAATTGAATCAGCATAAATGTGTTCACTGTGAAAACATTTAAATGTATTCAGTTACAATGTATGAACATGGTTAAAATATGGCTAGCTGTGGAACAAGCAATATTGAGTTAGTTAAAATATATAGGACTGAAACAAACTGAATTAATGCTAAATATATAAACCTGGTTATTGTGTATTTAAAACACTTCCAGTTTATTAGTACTATTACAGAAATCTGACCTATTTCATGTGTGCACAACTGACAAATAATCATCACATTAAGTTGAGTTATTTGTGCATGTTAAAACGGTGTCTTAAATCTGAATGGATGGAAATTTTAATTCAAATACATAAATCTTAAATTTAGGTAAGGTTTCTTTTCTCTCTCTCTCTCTCACTCTCGTATTAACTGAGTATATACACGTCCTAGGCAAAGTGGGCTTTTGGGCAATATCAGCATAAATCCTTAAGTTTTTTTTTTGTGCTGACTTTGCATTGATAAAGAACATCATAGATTATGAAAACATATTTAACTAAATAATGAATCCATAAAACAGAAAAGCTTTTTTTAAAGTCATCCCAAAAGGAAAATTTGGGTTCAGTATGAATTGTGCATTTGTGCATAATTTAAATTGTGCATAATAACTTCTTAGGGGGAAAAAACACGAATTCAGGATTCAGTTTAACATTTACAACAGAAGTAAATTGGGCCAATTTTTTTTTTTTTTTTGAGGATTTGAAATCACACGTATACGTTTATAAAAGCATGTTTCTGTTAAAAAGCATTATTTGAGCTGTTAAATCATCATTTTACAGTCGTTTCAGAGTTTTAGGGTTTGCGGTGTTCCATTGTCATGGTAACAAATTGTAAACTTGGATATAACTTTACACAGGAAAATTTAGAAATGTTTACACTAAAATCATGTTAACACAATATTGTTTACATGTGGCAATACTACTGAAACACTAGTATTTTACATGCTTACAAATTGGCTCCATTCACTTCCATTGTATAAGTGCCTCACACGATGTGTATATTTTGGCAATATGTAATCAAAAAGAAATCCATTATTGCTGCTCTTCAACACATTTACACAAAGAAACAGTAATGATTTACACCGATATTATCCAAAACCCCATTTTGAAATTGCTAATTTTCGGAGGGCGCTATACACTATATCATTTTAATAGAAATAAAAACCATATAATTCTCTGTTATCTCTGCTGTGAATAAACTAAAAAGGGCTTCTTCTTCTTAAAGCTTGAACACTCTGTCTGGCACTTCATTTACATTTAGCATATGCTTTTATCCAAATCGACTCACAATTGAGAAATGCAATAAGTGATTCATCCTAAGGAGACAGAAACATTATAGTAATATTAGAGACAAAATTCCCAGCGCAACTCCGGATAGGACAGAACAGACCTTGTTTGTCCCCCCATCAAAAGGACAGCGACAGTTGTGGGTAAAACCGGATGAGTCAGACAATGTTCCTCATAGAGTTTCCCCCATTAAAACAGGCTTATCCGCACGGACACAGAGAGCACAGAGACAGAGAAGTCAATTATATATGTTACATAAAAGAGGGCATTGTTCCTTTAACACGCTGGAACTATAAAACAATACAAGCTTAAAATGTAGTTCTTGGTGTAACAGCCGTCGCTCAGTACGAACAAAACACAATGAATCTGACATATGTATTAAATAAATCCTGAATACTGCGCCATAGCTATTTCAAATCAAGTTTTTTTTTTAGTTTATTATTATGAATTATAAATTATTATATTTATAACTCAAAATTAATTATTTAAAACAATTCGACATCAAAGATAAAATACATAAAAATTACATATTTATTATACAATATATTTTAATGAATTAAAGATAATAATTTATTATTTAATATTATTTAATATAAAATTATACATAAATGTAATATATTTAAAATATATTATTTGTAATAAAAAATTATTGTATTTAAAAATTATTATAACTCAATTATAACTCATAATTAAAGAATGTATTATCAGCAAAGATAAAGCAACTATGTATAACAATTTATACTACAAAATTAAAATAATATATTAATAACATATTTAATATATATTATAAATAATAGGTAATAATTTTATATATTTTATATTAACATAAAATATTAAATAAAATTTAAAATTAATTATATTAATATTTATAATTATATTATAATTTATATACTGTGTGTGTGTGTGTGTGTGTGTGTGTGTATATATATAAACAATTTTAAAATAAAATACAAATCTCTTTATTAAATATTTGACAGTAATGTTAAGTTTTATTATTCATTAAAACAATGATTGCCCAACAGTTTATTACATTAACATGACTACAATCATACTTACATAACTGCATATACAGTACAACCAAGCAATTGTGTAACTGCAAGAAAAAAAAATGTAATGTTTTTTTTGAGCAGCTTGGTCTGACTTTTCCATTATGTTCCTGATTTGATTCTCCATGCTATTTTTTTTCTCGCTGGTACGTTTAAAGCATTTAAATATAGCCGAGTGGAGTGTTGCTGAGCTTTGATGAGGTTGAATGTGAGAGTACTCTTCACAAAGGAGAATACGGCATTACAGGATAAATGCGTCTGTACATTGTGGCTGCTGAAAAGACATCACTGACAATGGCTGAGGGAAGGTAGCTGGATGTCCGTAAACACAAACACACACACGCTTTGCAGAGTGGCAGCTGGGCTCATCTGCCCGGCAGGGATAACAAAACAAAGACGGACGAGAGAAAAGTGGAAATGAACGGGCATGAAAAAGATTCAATAAACTTGGTCAGTATAGCAGCAAAGTATGGCACGCATACAAGTGCGAATGTGTGTGCGTGTACAAAAAGGGGGAAATGCATGTTGTATGAAATCAGTTAGGAGTGAGAGAGAGAATGACAGTGAGGGGGTGGGGAGGGAGAACGAGAGAGGCAAAAAAAAAAGCACAAAGGATGGTGTGGCGAGAGAGATTGCTGTAGCCATAGAGCAGCACTGGCTATGGAATATGCAGGCCTGTTACAGCTTCGGGGCTTCTGGGTAAATAGAGAGAGCACAGCAGGATTGGCCTGGTTTGATCTATGGCTTACCTAATTGTGAATGCAGATCTGCACTGTTTAGAGAATCAGGTTCACTTCTATTCAGATTCAATTCAATTCAGCTATGCTTTTCACAATAAACGGCTAATCTTTAAACTGGAAATAACACTCCTGCAACATAAAAGATGTCAAGCTCAAATAGGAATGGCATTATTAATAAATCATCAGTGGAGGATTTGTGATTATATTTAAGATACAAAAGATTTGTACTAATTAGTGGTGTTTGCCAGGTCAAGCATTACTACTTCTGTTGCACATGTTTAGGATTTGTTCAAATCCCTAACTTTAGATATGAAACTTCATTTATGCAACAGACATTAAACAGGAGGGGGAAAATCCCATATAGACTTACACTGAAGGATGGACCTGAACCATATCTACAGGCTAGAAAATGTGAGGATGGGCTCTTTTGACCTACGTCCATGGGTAACCACCTAGCAACCACCCAAATTACCTTAGCAACCTCATAGTAACACCCTGGCAACAACAAGACTCTTACATCATGGTAGTCAAGTTTTGCATTGCAAACACCACTCACGCTTTCATCAGACAATGTAAATACACTTTGACCAGTAAGCAACCACCCAAAATACCTTAGCAACCCCATAGCAACAGCTCAAAACACCTAACATCATGGCAGTCAATTTTTGCAATGGTGGGAACCACTCAGATTTTCTTTAGAAAACATAAACAAACTTGGGTGAGCAAGCAACCACCTAGTAACCACTCAAAATACCTTAGCAAACACATAGCAACACCCTGGCAACAGCTCAAAACATCTAACATCATGGCAGTCAGCTTTTGCAATGGTGGGAACCCCTCACGTTTTCTTTAGAAAACAAACAAACTTGGGTGAGCAAGCAACCACCCAAAATACCTTAGCAACCACATAGCAACACCCTGGCAACAGCAACAAGACTCTAACATCATCTTAGTCAAGCTTTGCATTGCAAACACTAATCACACCTTCTTCAGAGAGTGTATACACAATTTGACCAGTAGGTAACCACACAAAATACCTTAGCAACCACCAACCACATAGCAAAAGGCTAAAAAACAATAGCATTATTGTGGCGTGGAGTTTGGAAAAATTGAAAAAAAGATGTCATTGTTTGTAAAGTGCTAATTGTTGGAGATTTTAACATTCATGTTGATAATACAAATGATGCATTAGGACTTGCGTTTACTGACCTAATAAACTCTTTTGGAGTCAAGCAAAATGTCACCGGGCCCACTCATCGTTTTAATCATACGTTAGATTTAATTATATCGCATGGAATTGATCTTACTGACATAGATATCGTACCTCAAAGCGATGATGTTACTGACCATTTCCTTGTATCGTGCATGCTGCGTATTACTAATATTAACTATATGGCTCCGCGTTATCGTCCGGGCAGAACTATTGTTCCAGCCACCAAAGACAGATTCACAAATAACCTGCCTGATTTATCTCAACTGCTCTGTGTACCCATAAATACACATGAACTAGACGAAATGACTAGCAACATGGGCACTATCTTCTCTAATACATTAGAAGCTGTTGCCCCCATCAAATTGAAAAAGATTAGAGGAAAAACGTACTGCGCCATGGTACAACAGTAATACCCATTCTCTCAAGAAAAAAACTCGTAGTCTTGAGCGCAAATGGAGAAAAACTAACTTGGAAGTTTTTAGAATTGCGTGGAAAAACAGTATGTCCAGCTATAGACAGGCTCTAAAAGCTGCCAGGGCTGAGCATATCCACAAACTCATAGAAAATAACCAAAACAATCCTAGGTTTTTATATAGCACAGTGGCTAGATTAACAAATAACCAGACGCCACCCGATCTAAATATTCCCGCACAGTTTAATAGTAATGACTTTATGAATTTCTTCACTGATAAAATAGATAACATCAGAAATACAATAACAAATGTAGATTCTACAGCGTATAATACTTCAGCTTCATTCATCGCACCAAAAGATAAACTGCAGTGCTTTACAACTATAGGACAGGAAGAGCTAAATAAACTTATCACTGCATCTAAACCAACAACATGCCTATTAGATCCTGTACCCACTAAATTACTGAAAGAGTTGTTACCTGTAGCAGAAGAACCACTTATCAATATTATTAACTCGTCGTTGTCTTTAGGTCACGTCCCAAAAACATTCAAGCTGGCGGTCATTAAGCCTCTTATTAAGAAACCACAACTAGATCCTAGTGAACTGGCAAATTACAGACCCATCTCAAATCTTCCTTTTATGTCAAAAATTTTAGAAAAAGTTGTGTCTGCTCAATTGTGCTCCTTCCTGCAAAAAAATGATCTCTATGAAGAATTTCAGTCAGGTTTCAGGCCCCACCATAGCACAGAAACTGCACTTGTTAAAATTACAAATGACATACTTCTTGCGTCAGACCAAGGCTGCATCTCATTGCTAGTTTTACTTGATCTTAGTGCTGCATTCGATACTATAGATCATGACATACTCATAGATCGATTACAAAACTATACAGGTATCCAAGGGCAGGCTTTAAGATGGTTTAGATCCTACCTGTCCGACCGCTACCACATTGTTCATTTAAATGGGGAGTCATCTCAAATATCACCAGTAAAATATGGAGTGCCACAAGGATCTGTCCTAGGTCCTCTGCTATTTTCGATATACATGTTGCCACTTGGTAATATTATTAGGAAATACGGGATTAGTTTCCACTGTTATGCCGATGATACTCAACCAGCAGCTACGCTAATTATGTCTCTATTTGTTTCTCTGTTTTTGCCACGGGAACTAGGATTTACACAAGCTTCAGTCTGGATCCAGAACACATGAGAAGAGATGATGACAACCCCTCAGAGGACCTCAGATGATGCAAACCATGAAACAACATACAGAACTACCAAATTTTGCTATAAGTTTGATTGCATCATATAATAATTGCTGTTAATAGTGTTCATCGTCTGTTTGATTACGTCTTTAGTTGATTTTTCCGTACATTTCTGCCATATGTACATTAACTGACAGTCAGCACTGATAAGCTACTACTAAATATTGTAGAAACCTAATTTGCTGAATATTGTAGAAACGATTTGTATCGTGAAAAGCGCTATACAAATAAACTTACATTATCGATATTTATCACGATATTGATTTACTATTAAAGGGGAAGGACTTGCTTTCCACCTTAAGAATGAATGTAAATATAACTGTTTGTTCACAATTAAACTCTGCAGAGTTACCTTGTAATTTAGGGCCCCATTAAATATTTTATTTTCCCCTAAACTCTGTTTTCCATTTATTTATTTATTTTTCCTGGATTGTTTTATGATTCAATACAAATAACATAAAAATGGTGTATAATTAAACACATTAATAAAACTTTAACTATTTAAATCAATCTTTTACAATGTAATTTTTAAAACATAATTAATTCACAACAAAACCTTGATTTTTTGCTGATGCTGGACACCAGCACTATACAAATTTATAAATTAATGAAAAAATACCTTGGTTGATATTCCTTAAATGTATTATTATTAGTATTATTATTGCATTTTAGAATACAATAGTAATATCTTTCTGTCATCATTACTTCAAGTTAAACCAGACTTTTATTTTGACGGGATGTCGTGAAGGTCTTTCAGTTCCAGTGTGTAATTGATGGTGGTTTTTCTCAAATGAAATGGTGAAAAGCTTGTGAAGTGTCTCTCAAAGTAGCTCTGGAGATGAAGTTCATGTGTTCACGTCCTCAGATATTGAGATGCAGATGCTGAAAACGGTGTTTATCAGATATCGTTTATCGCCCGACCCTAGTTGTGGGTAGTTGTCAGGTGTTGCTATATGGTTGCTAAGGTCCTTTGGGTGTTTTTATAACTGTACTGATACTGATAAACACCATTTAGAATGGCATCAAAGTTAACGATAACTCATAAACCATTTTGATAATGCAGAAGTTAACATTTGCATTTGCTAAACATAGCACCATTAGTAAACCTGCAGGGATTCGTAGGAAACGAAGGCAACAGATGATAAAGAAAAACATATTTTGCTCTTTTCCGCGACAACGCTGACGGCTTAGGGAGTTTCTTTCCTTCAAGCACACAGCAGAAATGCTCATATCCTCTGGGATAGAAGAACATTTACAGAACAGCAAACATTTCATGAGTCTCTAATGGCATTTTCAGCATTGACAGATTGACAGGAAAGGTAAAGAGTATGATAATGACCTCAGACATAATGAAAGTACTCATGGCTCTCTAAGTGGTAATACATATCCTCCTTAACAGCTGCTTTACTTCACGCATATGAGAAACTGTCAACATTTTATGAATCTTGTAATTTAGGGCCCCATTAAATATTTTATTTTCCCCTAAACTCTGTTTTCCATTTATTTATTTATTTTTCCTGGATTGTTTTATGATTCAATACAAATAACATAAAAATGGTGTATAATTAAACACATTAATAAAACTTTAACTATTTAAATCAATCTTTTACAATGTAATTTTTAAAACATAATTAATTCACAACAAAACCTTGATTTTTTGCTGATGCTGGACACCAGCACTATACAAATTTATAAATTAATGAAAAAATACCTTGGTTGATATTCCTTAAATGTATTATTATTAGTATTATTATTGCATTTTAGAATACAATAGTAATATCTTTCTGTCATCATTACTTCAAGTTAAACCAGACTTTTATTTTGACGGGATGTCGTGAAGGTCTTTCAGTTCCAGTGTGTAATTGATGGTGGTTTTTCTCAAATGAAATGGTGAAAAGCTTGTGAAGTGTCTCTCAAAGTAGCTCTGGAGATGAAGTTCATGTGTTCACGTCCTCAGATATTGAGATGCAGATGCTGAAAACGGTGTTTATCAGATATCGTTTATCGCCCGACCCTAGTTGTGGGTAGTTGTCAGGTGTTGCTATATGGTTGCTAAGGTCCTTTGGGTGTTTTTATAACTGTACTGATACTGATAAACACCATTTAGAATGGCATCAAAGTTAACGATAACTCATAAACCATTTTGATAATGCAGAAGTTAACATTTGCATTTGCTAAACATAGCACCATTAGTAAACCTGCAGGGATTCGTAGGAAACGAAGGCAACAGATGATAAAGAAAAACATATTTTGCTCTTTTCCGCGACAACGCTGACGGCTTAGGGAGTTTCTTTCCTTCAAGCACACAGCAGAAATGCTCATATCCTCTGGGATAGAAGAACATTTACAGAACAGCAAACATTTCATGAGTCTCTAATGGCATTTTCAGCATTGACAGATTGACAGGAAAGGTAAAGAGTATGATAATGACCTCAGACATAATGAAAGTACTCATGGCTCTCTAAGTGGTAATACATATCCTCCTTAACAGCTGCTTTACTTCACGCATATGAGAAACTGTCAACATTTTATGAATATGGAGTGAGGCCACAACTTTAAAAGGGTAAACCCATAACAGTTCCTTCATGTTTAATACCTTCTGATAAGATTATTATATTATAGAAAGCCATAATAATGATAGATGGATGGATGGGCGGATGGACATAGATAGATAAATAGTCAGATAGACAGATGGATAGATAGATGGACAGACAGACAGGCAGACAGACGGACTGATAGATAAATAGACAAGACAGATGGACGGACAGACGGATAGGTAGAAAGATAGACAAACAACCAGACATATAGCATGACAGATAGATAGAATGATAGATAAAATAGGCAGAGAGAAAGAACAATAGAGAGATCGAATGAACGAATGACAGACAGAGACAGACAGACAGATAGACAGACTGATAGATAGATAGATAGATAGATAGATAGATAGATAGATAGATAGATAGATAGATAGATAGATAGATAGATAGATAGATAGATAGATAGATAGATTCTATATGGAAAAATTCCATGTAAAAAAAGCATGGGACATGTAAGTCAATGAAAAAACATTAATTTTTAACCATGTAAACTGCATCAGTGAGTCAAAATTCCTATATAAAACCTACTCAGCAAATGTTAGCAAAGACAGGAAATCACTCGCAAAAAAAAATGCATTGCATAGAATCATCCGTAATTCAGTCGCTATGAAACTTTTTAAGATATCAAATAGGAATATCCCACATTTATACTTTAATTAAATAGTGCATAAAAATCTGCCACCCATGAAGCAATCACTTCTGAAATATTATAATTGCATTTACAGGTGCAAAACTTTGGTCTTTCTGTCTTTCTAAAACAAAAAATGGCAAGTTGTTTAATCAAAAGTTAAAGCAATGATGAATGATGTTCAAAATGTACTATTGTAGGCTAAGGTAACACAAATTTTCATGTATTCACTCAATAACTCCAGTTTGTTCATTTTACCCCGAAGCATTTTCTATAGCTCACCTTTAAAACTGAAATATTCAAAAGTATAATTGTGGCTTGTACTGACTGTGGTATGTACTGAAACCCGTATCAGCTCGAGGCGTGTTTCTATGCTACACGCTAAGTTTACTTCAAACCTAATGGGGGAAGAAGCTTAGCTGGATTTTTAATTAAATGATATAACACTTTAACACAGTCGCTCTCATTTTATCTCTCTCAGTGGTCTTTTTCTGCCTCTGTGAGATCACCTAAATATACAACCGTTCTCGCGCCGGCAAGGACAAATGGGCAGATGAGTTTCCAAAAGCCCATAAAAACCTAAAGTGATTTACGTAGACTCGTATTTAGAGATTACTTTGATCTTCCAAATGGCTGAAACCCACATTCATTTGAATTCTGGCTCTCAGTGGAAAAACCGTGCAGATAAACCAAGTCCAGATTTGGATGACATGGGCAGACTAAGCTGATATTATGCCTGCTGAGGCTGTCTTTCACATGTCACTCTGCATGTCATGCTTCTCCGGTAGAGGAGCTCAGAGAAACCACTGCCACCAATACTGATTGCTCTTTTTAGAGAACTAAACTACCAATGTTGAACAATGGAGCATGGAGAGGTAAAATGCTCTTAGGACAAGGATGAGAGAGAATTTAGCCAAGGATAAGGCCTCGGTCATGGATTATAATCCACTTGTATAGCTTCAAATGTAGCAGTCTGGATGCATGCGTTTGTATGTGTGGTACAGTACAGATATCCAGTAATTATAGAAAAAGCTCTGATGGAGGATTTTGACATACTGTATATATATATATATATATATATATATATATATAAGCTGTGATTTGAGGGCGTGGAAAGGTCCAGGTCTGTCTGAAAGGAAGTTGGAATACATAAAACACAATTTCCAAAAGCATAGCTGGTGCCACCTGTCTGAAATTCTCATAGGTCAAAAAAATCATTCTCATAGGTCAATGTAAAAGTGTTCGACATAATCAAAATTGTACAAATGTTTGGTGACATGTCAGTGTAAATTTTTGCAAACCCTTGTGAATAGTAAATCATTAACTCCTTAACATGGCAGATACTAGACTAGCACAATAGCAAACAATGGCTGCCATAAATGGTTAACTAAAACTAAAAATCGTTTTTGTTAATTGAAATAAAGCTGAAATAAAATATAAACATCAGATGAACACCTTAAAAAACTTGGCAACTAACTGAAAAAAGTTGAAGTACTACAATTAATAAAACTATAACTGAAAGGAAAATAAATTTAATCTTAATAAAAATATATTTAAAAAAAAAAATAAAACATTTATTTTTTTACTTTTTTGTAATAAACAAAATTACTAAACATAGTGGCTCTGTAAAATTTAAATAAAACTAAAACATTTAAATTGAAAAATAGAAGCTGTTTCTTAAAGGGGTCATATGATGCGATTTAAACACTCCATATACGTTTGGAACAACATGAGGGTGAGTAAATGGCGACAGAATTTTCATTTTTGGGTGAACTATCCCATTAAAACATTTTTACCCTACAGTTGCTACTTTATATGACCTTTCTGAAAACAATCCACTGACCTTCATACATTAAATATGCCTTCTTTTCTCGATAGTTGTCTCGCCTTGTAAAGAAAAGCGATGTGTCAAATAGGGGACAAACATGAGAAAGCGCATGAGTAGGTGAGTGAGCGCTGGCTGTACGTTCTGCCAGTGAAGGAGAACAGATGAAAAACACAGAATCACGAAAGGACAGAAAAAGTGGGAGAGAGAAATAACACAGGAAACATAAAACAGAAATAAGAGAAGTTTCTGAAGTCTGTCAGGGGCTTCAACTAGACGTGTGTGGGGATGTAGATAAGTGCAGGAGGCGAAAATGGGAGATGGCAAGGAAAAATTAATGACAGCTCCCTGCGGTGCTGGATAAGAGACTAGAGCTTATATTTGGATGGTTCCTGTAAGACGTGCCTACGTCGCTATTACACAATTGACAAAAAAAGAGACGGAAGATAATGGAAGAGGTAGGAGGGGCTGAGAAAAGCAAGAGACGAGGGGTGAATGAGGGCAGCTGAATAATTAATTCAAATGTAGTTTGGGTCTTGTTCTCACACATCTATTATTGAACATTAGCATGCTGTCATAAACCGAGATAGCGGCTGCAATTTCACAGATTTCGCTGAAGCCTCATCTCCCAGTTGGAACATGTGAAGCATTTAGGGGATGAAAAGCTTCCTTTGAAGTCTTTAATGAATGTCAGAGGAAATTATTTGTCACTACGCCAAAAATACGGCACTGTATCAGCGTGCTCATAAGAGCATTTAAATTTATATGACCACAAGTTTTGTCTGAGGCTCTCGTTTTGCTTTGAATAGATTTGTGTTTGATTCAGGGTCTCATTAATAACGTCTCTTCCCTAAGATTCAAACACATGGCCATGTTCTGGCACATTTTAGAGGGAAAAACCGACGAGACAAATCTGTCATTGGGTGTTTCAGCTTCAGCTACAGGCGCTTTCGTGCCCCAGAGGTTGATTTTTATTAAAACTAACAGATTTCAGCACCAGGCATTCATTTGCAAAATATGAAAATACATCATGAAAATATTCATTATTGCATTTTAAACCTCTGGAGTGAGACAAGCAGTATAACCAGATAGATAACTAATTGAATATTTATCATGCACTGAAGAATAAGTTGTTGTTGAAACTATTTTCACTCAGAAATCGCAAGTAAGTTTCACAAACATTTACAAAGAAGAGGTAATTAAATGTGGCATTTTCAATCGGAAAAAACGGAAACAGTATTTTTTTCTAAAACATACACCAATAATCTTTGTTTTATTTACAACTTCAAAAAAATCCTATTTTACTGTGTGTGAAACTTATTTACATTCATGTCTTATTAGTAAATTAATTAAACATAAAAACTGGCAGGGTTTAAAGGTACAGTTCGCCCAAAAATAAAAACTATATCATCATTTACACACCCTCATGTCGTTTCAAACCAGTATGACTTTCTTCAGCAGAAATGAAGATATTTTGCAAAAATCTCTCAGTCAGTGGGGTCCAATGTCTTTTTTGGGTCCCAATGACTTTTATTTGATGTACAATCATTCGCGATTCATCAAAATACCTGCTTGTTGTGTTCCACAGAAGAATGAATGCTGTCATGTGATTTTGACAAATTTCATTTTTTGGTGAACCATGCCTTTCATTTCTAAGTCCACAGGGCCAAAAGTGTCCATTGCGTTGGGTAATGTGGCAAACACAAACATTACAGCAAATAAAATATGACACACAAAAATATGTGGTCAGGGAACACAGCTGCTGCTAAAGCCAGAAAAAAAATTAGAGCACCTGAAGAAACATTACACAGAAGATACCTACGATTACTGTACAGCAAATCCTCAAGAGCCTCATATAGACCAGATACAATAATGCCAGCATGAAATATGCATACAAACGTCATTTCTGGCCTAAAGGACATAAAACCCAACTAACAAGATAAGGAAGGCCTTTCTGTCGATCAAAGCATAATTTATTTGGAGCCGAACGCATCTTATGAATGAATTGAGATTCTATTAAATGTGAAGAGAGTGGCCTCTCAGTCTGGTCACTGTCTAAAACTGCCCCATGGGCAAAAACATTTCCTAATTAAATATTGATCTCTAAAGAAGGTAATTAACCAACTGTGAAGGTAGTTGGGCACGAAACGATTGGACTGGGCAATGTTGCTTGTATGATCCTGTTCTGGCCAGAGGAGAGACTTATGAGAACAATCTCCTGCTCCAAATGGCATTCTCCAATTGGATAAACTCCAATTCTGCTCTGACAAAGCGTTGTTGAAATACTTGTGATCACCAGTGCATGATAATCTGCTTTATCCTGTGTGGTTTGTCTTTTCACAACAAGCTAAACTCTTCAACAGCACTACAAACAGCCTGTGTAAATTCTGTGCATAATTGTCTGTTTGTTTCAGTGTTGGAAAAACAGCACTGGCTCAAACAATGGTGTGCATTTCAGTGACTCTCTGGGACATTTTGAAACCCTTAATGGAAGCCAAATTGACAACCTAAAGCAAATGTCTCTCATCAGGACACATGCTTACCATTGCACTTTGTACTTTATGGATCATACAAACAGACTTTGGAGCCTGTAATGTTTACATTACTTATATTAAGCTGTTTTTCTACAGAAAAGCATCATACAGAAAAGTCGTAATGGGCTTAAGACAGTAGCCTTAGCAGACCAAATTGATTTTTCACAGTTTTGATGAAAAATTCAGTCCACAGAAAGAGATCTTCGAGTCTAAATGCAAAGAGCACAACAAACCGCTCTAAAGAAAAAGCCCCTTGTGAGCCTTTGTGCTTTGTGTTTAGATTCTGGGATCATCGGTCTGTCTGCAGATAGTATTTGTGACCAGTAGTTTGCGAAATAAATTTGACCTTTCAAGGCCACTTGAAAAATGCATCACAGTTTCCACAAAAACATTAAGCAGCACTACTGTAAATATTACGATTGTTGGTTTGGTAATAGATTATGATATGAAATGTGTGAGAGAAATTGTTCTCGCTGGCTTACATTAAACCATGTTAATTAAAAATGTCCCATACCTGTTTGTTATCCAATGGAAGACGAGGGGAGTGTCTGAAACTTGTTGAAAGACAATCAAATAATCAAGCGATGCATACACTATACATGCTGTATTTAGAGAAACGTCCATTTTAGTCAAGAGTGTACGGAAGTCCAAAGAGGCCATGGATTAGAAATGTTCGCTTTCTTGTTTTCTCGTCATCACGACTTAATTTTCTCATGATTTTGACATTACAAAAGTTGTTTTCTCATTATCAGGACTTCATTTTTTTGTGATCTCGGCATAACAATAGTTGTTTTCTCATTATCCCAACATAATGTTTTCTCACGATCTCGACAAACAAAAGTTCACGGCTTAATTTTCTCGTGATCTCGAGATAACAAAAGTTGTTCTCCAAGTTACACAACTGCAGCACTGAACTGATGGGGTATATAGCCACCATAGACTGTATAAAAACATGGACGTAGTGTCCGTGACGTCACCCGTAGATATCCGAAGAGCGTTTTTGAAGCTCAAAGTGGGCGGAGCGTGCCGTCGCCATCTTGGCAGCGCGTCACTCCTGTATAATCGGAAATGGGCAAAGAGGCGGGAGCAGGTTGCTGAAACCACGCCCACCTAGCGCGACAGTGGTGACTGCAGCGGCAATCCACCTGTCACTCAAGTGGCCACGCCCTTAATTATGAATAACTTTAAGGCTTAATATAATTTAAACGGATGAGTTATAAAAAAATTCACCCCCCTCACAGTTGTCATGAAGGGCAAAATTAGCTATATAGACCAAAATAATTTTTTGAACCAGGCTGTAAACCTGTTTTTTACTGCTGTAAATTTGGGCATTTTTACATGGGGAGTCTATGGGATTGACTCCCTTTTGCAGCCAGCCTCTAGCGGCCAGTTGATGAATTACAGTTTTTAAGTCACTTCCTTGTTGGCTTCACCAGAGAGAGCGGGAGGTTGCCGCTTGATATCCACCTTACCGAGTTAGTTCATATTGGCCCAGATTGCATGCGTTTGGAACAGAGTGAAGACCTTACTTCTTTGTGATCACTATAATTTGTCAAGTATTTTGTTCATTACTGGCAATTGAATCAATATGATAATTTTATTTGAAAGTGTATCTGTTGTTAGGTTCTTGCATGATTCATCACAGTCTCACTACTGCAATACTGTTTGGTCTGATACTTAATGCTTATTAAAACTAACAAGAAAATCATGAGAAAATTAAGTCGCGATCACCAGAAAAAACAACTTTTGTTATGTTGAGATTACAAGAAAATTAAGCCATGCTAATGAGAAAATTGTTATGCATACAATAATCCATGGCTTCTTAGGACTTCCGTAAAAAGTGTGATGTAGCAATATTACAAAAACTGCATGGGAAGGTAAAGCATACAGTTTAATGACATCAGCTCACCTCCAAATGAGATCAAGCCTTCAGGTTGAGTATTAGCACCCCAGACCGTTAATTATTCAGTTGCCATCTTGCAGTGCAGATATGGATATAAGGACAGGTGAGGTGCTGCATTCACTGAGCCTCAGGCACTTTTCTGGGTGACGACAGAGCTGCTGACAGAAAGGTATATACCAGGTTAACACTTTCACCTCAACATTTGCTGCATGAAGTTTGTACATTACACTATAGTTCAGCTGAAAGTTTCCAGTCCAATGACCAATTATAGGAAGCTAGTAGACCATTTTGGAGAAGCAACAAACCAGCTAGTTAGTCATACCAGCTTAAGTTGGTCAAACTGGGTTCTTATAAAAAAGAAGAGGGGATGCCACACAGTGGTAAACATGGCCTTTTGAGATGTGTTGATGCCATGAAATTTAAAGTCATCTTAGTTTTCCCTTAAAATGATACATTTTCTCAGTTTAAACATTTGATATGTCTATGTTGTATTCTGAATAAAATATTGAAATTTGAATCTTCCACATCATTGCATTCTGTTTTTATTCACAATTTGTACAGTGTCCCAACTTTTTTGGAATCGGGTTTGTATGAGGTAAGTTGTCAAAATGACCTGCCATTAAACAATCCACAGAATTTATACAGGAAATTATTAAATAAAGCAATTTGTGATACAACAAATATGTAATATAAAGTACTGATTACATCTAATCAGTATTACATAATCAGATTCGAAAAAATGTAGTACTTTTAATTAGATTATATTGAGTTTTAAAATGCTCAAAATCAGATCAAAGTTAAATTTTTATGGATTACATTATTTCATATTATTTACATAATGGCAGTAAATTATTCATAATTTATTGACTTTCCCTAATTCTTGTTTATTCTCTCTCTCTCTCTCTCGAAGTCCCCCTCTAATTAATTTAACAACACATGCGCATGTTCTCTGATGTCGGTTAATGGTCATACATTTTATTTCTCTCTTTTTATATAACAATTATCCCATTTAATTCTATAAACAAGTTCTATCAAACGTAATCTAAAAGTAATCCAATTGTTGACAGTGTACAGTACCTAAAATTAGTAATCTTGACTACATTACTGACTACAATTTTCAACATGTAATTTGTAATCACTAACAGACAACAGTTTGTAAGTAACCAGCACTGTGTGTGTGTGTGTGAGACTATGTATATACAGTATACAATTTCACTCTTTCCACATAAAAACGCCTTCATGAATAGACACTGTCAAAACTTTTTAAAGGCACTTTTTCACTACTTCTGCCAACTGCAAGATGCAGTGACAGCTAACTGTGTCTCAATACAAGACATGCTTCAAGAGCCGTTGTTATCTAAGATTTATTGCTTCTAACATGAAATGTTTTCATATTCAGGAGGACTGCAACGTACAGCTAGAATCAAAATAGTATTCTGAGATGCACTTAATTGTCAAACTGTCTTTAGGAGGCCCCAACTGTCAAGGATTAAGTTTTTTTTCTCTTTCTGTGCATGTTTGTGTTTGCAAGGTTGTTATGGGAGACAGATATTTTAATAACTACCCATGGGAATAAATTAGACTGTAAGAAACTCCAACCAAAACTACTGGAATATATATGCTGGAATAAGTCACTCCTTTATAAAGATGTCAGATAAGTTATGGCTCTACAGAGGCATCTGAAAGGATACAATCATGTGCATCATTTGCACGGTGCACATAATCAACAGCCACATGCAAAAATAAACTATTGAGCTGCATATCTATCTAAATAGGAGTAAATTCATCTGCAAACCTTTTTGCAACTGAATGCTGAATTCACAACACCTTTTAATTTCAAGCAACATTTATTCCTAAAGGTCACGCCGATATTTGAGCAAACTTTTGGCATGAGAACTCAAAAACTACTCAACAAACCCACACGATGCAGCAGAAATTATTCTACATGGTAACAAAGCCCATTGCACCTCAAAACCAACTCAAGATCAACAATGTTTCGTCGTCATGGTACTAAGAGGCTTTCCTCTGGTGGTTTTAACATTCAAAATGGATCCGACATCTGGGCCGAGCACCAGCTCTCCGACTGGGAGGGAGTTTCAGAACAATGACAAAATTATACAGAAGCTTCCTGGATGTTGCCCTAAACATGGCACTGCTTGAAAGCAACAAACATTTAACTCAAGATGTTTCCTACACTCGAGCCATTTTGTTTCGCTGACATCCATTTCATTTTGAGAGACTAGGCAATGTGAACATGAAAGGTCCGTCTCATCTCTTCACGTGTAACAGAAAGGAATCAGAGTGACTTCAAGAGAAGCTTCTCTCTTTGATCCAAGAATTTGAAAATGTTTAATTGCACCATGTTGATAGCAGTCATTATACTGTAATCATGATCCCTGAAAAGAGTACACCAGCATAGCAATTCACACACTAGTAAGAGGCAGCTCTCTATATAACTGTAATTTTCCATACACAGTATTCATCAATTTACAGATTATGGCAATTCTCTGATGGGGTAAACAGTTTTCTGGAAACATATACAGTGGGGAAAATATTTATTTGATCCCCTGCTGATTTTGTAAGTTTGCCCACTTACAAAGGAATGAAGGGTCTGTAATTTGTATGGTAGGTTTATTTTAACGGATAGAGACAAAATATCAACCCAAAAATCCAGAAAGAAAACACATTATATAAAGGTTTGAAATTGATTTGCATTTCAATGAGTGAAGTAAGTATTTGATCCCCTACCAACCAGCAAGAATTCTGGCTCCCACAGATTGGTTATGTGCCCATGTGGAACGCAGATTAGTCCTGTCACTTTAAGAAGTTACTCCTAATGTCAGCTCGTTAGGTGTATAAGACAATCTGTATCTTCCATTCCAACCTCTCCCACCACCATGGGCAAGACCAAAGAGAGCTGTCAAAGGATGTCAGAGACAAGATTGTAGATCTGTACAAGGCTTGAATGGGCTACAAGACCATCAGCAAGAAGCTTGGTGAGAAGGACACAACTGTTGGTGTGATTATTCGGAAATGGACCATCAATTGGCCTCGGTCTGGAGCTCCGTGCAAGATTTCGCCTCATGGGGTAAGCATGATCATGAGATTGGTGAGGGATCAGCCCCGAACTACACGGGAGGAGCTTGTTAATGATCTTAATGCAGTTGGGACCACAGTCACCAAGCAAACCATTGGTAACACTCTACGCCGCAATGGACTGAAATTCTGCAGCGTCCACAAGGTCCCCCTGCTCAAGAAGGTACATGTACATGCCCGTTTAAAGTTTGCCAAAGAACATCTAAATGATTCAGAGAAGGCTTGGGAGAAAGTGCTGTGGCCAGATGAGACCAAAATTAAGCTCTTTGGCATCAACTCATCTCGCCGTGTTTGGAGGGAGAGAAATGCTGACTATGACCCCAAGAACACCATCCCTACAGTCAAGCACGGAGGTGGAAACATTATGCTTTGGGGCTGCTTTTCTGCTAAGGGTACAGGACGACTTCACCGCATTGAGGGGCAAATGGACGGGGCCATGTACTGTAAAATCTTGGACGAGAACCTCCTTCCATCAGCCAGAACACTGAAGATGGGTCATGGATGGGTCTTCCAGCATGACAATGACCCGAAACATACCGCCAAGGCAACAAAGGAGTGGCTCAAGAAGAAGCACATTAAGGTCATGGAGTGGCCTAACCAGTATCCAAACCTCAATCCTATAGAAAATCTGTGGAGGGAGCTGAAACTTTTGAGTTGCCAAACGACAGCCAAGAAACCTTAAGGATTTAGAGAGGATCTGTAAAGAGGAGTGGATCAAAATCCCTCCTGAGATGTGTGCAAACCTGATGACCAACTACAACTATCTTACCTCTGTGCTAGCCAACAAGGGTTTATGCACCAAGTACTAAGTCATGTTTTGCTTGGGGATCAAATAGTTATTT
>NW_015506005.1:175209-177123 GCF_001515645.1 Sinocyclocheilus grahami
TTATTTCACTCACTGAAATGCAAATCAATTTCTAACCTTTATATAATGGGGGTTTTTTTCTGGATATTTTTGGTTCATTCAACATATTTGTGAAGATTAGTCTCTAAAATCTTTGGAATTAAGCTTGTAAAATTTAAAATAAGACTCAAATCTACCATTCAAAAGTTTGGGGTCAGTAACTTTTTGATATATTTTTTTACTTTTTTTATTAAATAAATTAATACTTTTATTCAGCAAGGGCACGTTAAATTGATTAAAGGTGACAGTTCTTTTCTTCCTCAGGAAGTTGAAGCAGGCTGGACTCTCCACTCGGTTGCTGATCAATTTCTATAGGAGTGCCATAGAAAGCATCCTATGTGTAACTGTGTGGTATGCCAGCTGCACAGCACAGGACAGGAAGGACTTGGTGGTTAAGACTGCACAGAGGATTGCTGGGGATTCACTTCCAGATCTGGACCTGGTCTATGCAGAACGCCTCCAGAAGAAGGCCAGGAACATTGCAAGGCTTTCAAACAAACACACTAAAACATGTTTTACTGTCTGTCGGTCACAAACGCTAAATAAAACACTTCAGTGTAATACAAGACCTTCGATACACGATCTGTCCCGCAGTAACTTAAGCTTCCACTAAAAAGGAAAAAAAATAGTCCATTACAAAGTAAAACACAATCAGCGTCATCATGACAGGACGAACACTGCAATAACATGTCGGCCTACGCTATTACACTATTAATGTATTAACAACTTGCAATCGAAGTTAATATAAAAAAAATTCTCACCCCACTGTTTTGTTTATCCAAGCTTGGAGACTCCAGAGCTTCTGTCCATTTATAAAATGTTTCAAGTTCAGCACGAAGAAGTCCTCAGACGCCATTAACACTGTTTTTACGCATTTTTGTTTATAGCGCTAGATTGCGCCATGACTTGCGCTTTCGTGAAGTTTTTCGTGAACATCGTCAATATAGTGGGAGGATCCGCTATGAGATCAGTTTAACTGCCTTCCCTTTTCGGACCCAGTCTTTAAGAAATATTTGACTGATTACGGGGTTTTTTTTTTTTGACACTCGATAATATGTGATAAACTGATACCTGCAGATTCTCTACTGTTGTAGGAGGTTCTAGGACAGGGGTGCCCAAACTCGGTCCTGGAGGGCCGGTGTCCTGCAGAGTTTAGCTCCAACTTGCCTCAACACACCAGCCTTCAAGTTTCTAGTATGCCTAGTAAGAGCTTGATTAGCTGGTTCAGGTGTGTTTAATTGGGGTTGGAGCTAAACTCTTCATGACACCGGCCCTCCAGGACCGAGTTTGGGCACCCCTGCTCTAGGATCTTGAAGGACATTCACACTATTCATATGCCTGACAGTGGATCAGTAGAGGCCCAAATGTGTGGAAATCCTTTCTTATGAGTTTAAAATATTCTTGTCCACTAAAATCAATTTTACATTGCAAAATTGCTCTTGATCTGGGATATGTGAATAAGTAGCCTAATCCAGTTCATTCTCTCCGCAATGCATATTATCCCAAAACAGCTTTACAACAAATAGTCCCTTATACTCCCACTGATCAAGCCGAAGGCGACAATGGCAAGGGAAAACTCCCTGATGTTTACATTGATTACAAAGCTTGGGAACCAAGACTCAGCTGAGGAAGTCCAACTCCTCAGGCTAGTAGTACGTTTTTTAATACAAAGCAAGCATACATAAATGTTTTTGATTACATCCAGACACACATAATTAATTATTATACTAGCTGTTTCATTAAATAAAATTAATACTACAATTTCAATTGGCTATCACAGTGAGTTTATATAGCAGTACCGGTTAAACCCACACAACTGGACTACCTAATTGCATTTAGACGCCAGGTCAATATCCTAGTTGATTTTCCATCAATAACTTGATTACTAAGCCTTTC
>NW_015506005.1:177553-178255 GCF_001515645.1 Sinocyclocheilus grahami
TTAGGCCTGTGACTTGGAAGAATGGCATCTTATAGGTCATAGGTTAATAGAAATTGCACAAAGGTCCACAGTAGTTTTGTATTTCTTGATAATTTGGAGAACCCTATAAATACAGTGACTAATACATCACTGATTTAAGATGCCTGTCAAGACCTTAAATAAATACTCTTACTAACCCTTATTGCTTGACTATTCATAACTAACAACTGCATTGGCTCTACACTTTTTACTGGAGCTCCACATCTAAACAAATACTCAGTTCTTCTTCATTCTGAACCTGTATTTATCACTTGAATCTGTGGGTACCTGTGATGGACTGGCCGTTCGTCCAGGGTGTTTCCCTGCCTTCATCCTGAGAGACTGGGATAGGCTTCAGCATCCCAACAGTCCCATGCAGGACAAGCAGTTTGGAAAATGGATGGATGGATCGATCTATGGGTACTGTCTAATTGTGATTTACTATGTTGTTCGAGTTGTAACATGCGGTTAACTCTTAGTCATTAGTCTGAGTGCTCCAGTTGAATCTGCCAAGAAAGACATGTGGTATTTAAAGGGATAGTTCACCTTCAGTAGCTGGTCCCCATTGACTTCAATAGTATGGGAAAAAGAAAAAGAAAAAAACACTATGCAAGTGGAGTTGGACTTCCTCAGCTGAGTCTTGGTTCCCATCAGTCAGTGGCAGCTCGTCGGAGGAGGCAGGGG
>NW_015506005.1:178265-179054 GCF_001515645.1 Sinocyclocheilus grahami
GCTGCTTTTCTATCGCGAATGTGCCGAATCTGCTGATGTAATTAAAACCGCTAATGATAGATAAGGGTAGGGGGAGGCAGGGGGAGAGCTGAGCTCTCGTGCCTCCGTTGGTAAAAAATAAAGGCCAATCACCATCGAGTGTTCACTTTCAGCGCTGAGGAGTGTTGAGAAAAGAAACCTGGTAGGGGAGGCTAGCCTCCTTCTGATATCAACCAATCATTATAGAGACATAAATTACGAGATATTGGTTTGAACGTCTCCCGCTGCGCTAATAATGTACCAAGTACTTATGAGTAGCGATATTGAATATTACCAAGCTGTTATTCAAACAGTATATATACAAATTAAAGAAAAAAGGAAAACACGCCTAACTGGATATAGGCTACAGCAGTCCTGGCTTAATTAAATGTCACAACAGGCAGCTCTCTTTTAACACAGACTTTTAAAGGGGTCATATGATGCTGCTAAAAAGAACATTATTTTGTGTATTTGGTATAATGAAATGTGTTTATGCGGTTTAAGGTTCAAAAAACACATTATTTTCCACATACTGTATATTATTGTTTCTCTATGCCCCGCCTTTCTGAAACGTGTCGATTTTTACAAAGCTCATCGGTCTGAAAAGCGAGGTGTGCTCTGATTGGCCAGCTATCCAGTGCATTGTAATTGGCCGAATACCTCAAGCGTGTGATGGAAATGTTACGCCCCTACCATATTGTGATGCCCTGTCCGGCCGGAGCGATGAGACAAAAACATTAAAACCCATTATAAACGAGGCAATTGTTGCAT
>NW_015506005.1:179544-183526 GCF_001515645.1 Sinocyclocheilus grahami
ACATGTGACGACTCCGGGCTGGACTCCGCTTCGTCCACGGTGAAAGCCGATCCGGCAATCGACAGCACGAAGTTGAAGTATTTCCTCAGCGACCAGCACGGATCAGCTCTAGGCATGACGAAGCGGATATCATCCTCTTTTGGAAGGCCAAACAAAGTAGTTTCGCTTTCACAACGAATCACACAGCGCATTCACAGAATAAAAGTTACGCCTTCTTTCTTTGCGTGAACATTTGGGCGGTGTTATGCAAATCTTCCCACATAGTGATGTAGATATGTGGGGGCGTGTTAGGTATACGTGGCTGACTCTTTTTTATAAAGAATATCTCTTCGAATTTGAGACTTTAGTCTTTGCAACTTTACAGATCTTCTTTATGCACCAAGAGCTTGTAACACTCCAAAGAGAAAGGAAAAATTGAAATCGCATCATATGACCCCTTTAAGAAGGGATGGATGTTTTCTTCAAGTGATAGGCCAGGTAAGTGAAATTATATTATCTTGCTGTATGAGTGTCATTTTCTTTATGTTTTCTTACTAAAAGCAACCAAAAAGCCATTTTAAAGTGGTTAAGCAAATAATAATAATAATAATCGGCAGGGACCAATACAATTAGTGTGCCTCCTCTATTTTAAAACCCACGAGCCGCCACTGCCGTCAGTACAGCATGGATGGGAGATCTATGCATGACTGAGATTCCCTTAGGATTGGTTTTGTAGTCATTTACATATAGAAATAGAGCATTACTACGAGTTTCATTCCTTTTTAGACTTGCATTACATTTTTTCCACTTGCAGTCTTAGATGAACACACAACCAGCCACAAAAATATGCTTGGAGTATTTAGCCTACTTTTTTTTTTTTTTTTTACCTTTAAAACATTGCTGGGCTGCAAATATTTATATAAATATATCAGAATTTATATATTGGTAATGGATCACCCTGTTATGCAATTTAAGCTACACAAATCAAAATAATTGAATGCCTTCGGAGTAATATTTACTACTGTTGTGCCCTCTGCTGTGCAAAAGAGAAAACAGCCACAATTTGAAACAGCTTACAAATGGTGGTTATGGCACTTTCACATTAGATTTGTTAGTAGAGGGATTTAATAAGATGATTATCCACCAAGATAAGCTTTTTACATTGGTCTCTTTGTACTAAACTGAAGTGAAAGGAAGAGAAAGAAAAGAGGAGCACTGCAAGAGGATTCACGATTCATATAAAACCAAAATGTTCCTCAGTCAGTGAAAAAGCTACCTCAGACTTGCAGTTTGACCTGGAAAGAGTGATTATCATTTCTAATGTCCCTACAATATACATTAGAACATTTTTATTAAACCTTTTCTCGGTTGCTCACGAATATCTCCTATAGCTTAAAAATGAATAATGGGTAGCATAACATATCTTATAAAATGTGATTCAGTCACAGAACTTCACTAAAATTATTACCCTCAACTTGAGTCATGTTGTCTCACTTTTACTTCACGTTTTGACTTGTCCCCTGGCTTACGCACTTTCTACCAAAAAATAAATAAAACAACAAGTTTTCTTTGAGATATATAACAATCATATATAAACTGAAATTAAATAATGGATTCAAGTCTGCAAAAAGCATAGATAAAATGACTTGGCCAAACCAACTATCCACAAGCAAAAAATAAAAATAAAAATTTACTTTTTCATAAGCACAACCACATTCATTGAAATTCATGACGTTTCCTTTGATCGACTGCCATTACAGCCAAAGCAATCACTGCTTTCAAGATATTTTCCATTTAAGAAATTAGAACATCAAAAATATGGGATATTGTTTATTCCAGACCAAAAACAAAATATGGTACTACAAATTTAGAAAAATGAAATTATCCATATAGTGAAAACAAGGGTAAAAAAAGGCAGTTAGAGATGCATAATGACACATGATGGGGTTGCCGTGCTTTGTGCACAAGCGGCACACCAATGTAACCCTGAAGCAGGCTGGCCCACATCAGAACTAAAAATACAGATTCTATACTGTGGTATTAAAATATGAACCAAGAAATCAATACATAAACTGCCCCACCCACATCCCGCCCGCCAACTTAAGTATTGTGCAAAACATGGCATCTGAAGGTTTTATTGAAACACCTTGTACAAAACAAAGAGAAAATGTTACATGGAATGTGCTTCAGAGCAGCACAAGATGAACTAAAAAAATGACTAGAGGAGGGGACAAAAACTAAGATCATTTATCCCACATAATTTGCCTTGTCGTGTGTCCATGCTTAAACAGGACAGGTCGTTTTAATAAGGGTGCCATACTAAAAAGTCTCAAATCAGAGGTAATCATTTTCAGCTTTAATAAGCCGTCATCGACTGGCGTCTTCCATTTTGTTTCTCGTCCAGAAAAACAAGCTGGCGATTAAAATGGTTATGTTGGTCGTCGAGGTAGAGCATAACCTCGATTTAATTCGAGATAAACTCGACGCTAAGCAACTAATAAAGTGCTTAAAATGGATTTAAGACGGATATGATGTTTTAATAAGGCGAATAGTCGACATTAGGAGCGAACCAAACAAGAATAAAAACCGAGGCCTAGTTGCCGTTTCTGACTGCGATTTTCGACGACAAAAAAATCCCCGTTGATTTAAACACGATACTCGTTTTAATCAATCGGTAAACGGGTTTGTGGTAAATAAATTGATTTTTTTTTAAAGTCACGGTAATATTTATTCGCTAAGCGTCAACGTAACACTGTCGTTTTCTGTCGCCCTTCCCCCCACACAATAAAATAATACGTTTTCAGAGATCTCGAGTCTTACCAAAAGTTTGGAGGTTCTGGATAGCGGACATACGATAAGATTCCCTTTCCTTTCGGACGACAACGGGTGGTCTTGCGGTTTTGATTTCTCGGGAATTTGGACTGATTATTGAAGGGGTTTCTTCTCACACGGTGCTTCTGCAGCGGTTGCCGAGCTTAGTGAATGGCGACGCTGGGTTCTGGGCGCCTGAGATCAGCTCTGTTTAGCCCCGCCTCCAACCAAGCGCACGACGTCGCTCACGCGCAAGACTACGGCAAATATTTCGGCATTAGGTCAAATATGGACATTTATTATATTTTTATTAAAATATGATTTCCTGGTAAAAAACAATTGAAGGCTGACTGTTTACAGTAATCACATAATATAAAAACTGCGCTTGTGGTAACATTACTTTTTAGCATTATTTAGGGAGAGGGGTGAGATGATTATCCATTAATAAGCCTTTTACAAACAGTTTACAAACATTATCCAGGGAAGTCAAAATCAGAATGGGCCCTTACATGACTGCGAGGACGCGTTTTGTCATCAGCATCGTAAATCCTCAAAAAAAATTTGTATTTTCATTTAAAATGTATTTATACCCAGTGTTGGGGAAAGTTACTTTTAAAAGTAATGCATTACAATATTGCGTTACTCCATGAAAAAGTAACTAATTACGTTACTTAGTTACTTTTTATGGAAAGTAATATGGTACGTTACTTTTGCGTTACTTTTAAAATTTTGCTTGTTTGTTTGTAAAATAATAAGTTTTTTTTTTGGCAAATATAAAAGCCTTTTCACACCAAAAGGGAAATGAATAAGCCTCAGGCTGAAGGGAAAGTAAATTTACGTCCGTACTGTAGAATGCAGAAGAAGACATTTCAACACACTTCAGCAATAAAAAAAGACACACAAATGTGTGTCTAGAGTAATTTGTGCTTATTAGTACGGTTGAACTGGATCATCGAAGGACAGAAGCAAAGACATTTCTTAATAGAATGGGAATAAATGCATAAAGGATATTTGTTGTTTAACATTTAATTATTGCAGATTTGTGTCATATTCTGAGTTGCATTATTTTTATTCATTTTGAGGAATACTGAATCTGTGTGTTTTTGTGTGAGTGAGATGAATTAATACATATTCATATTTATTTTAGAACTAGAGTAACATCTTCTGATTTCTCTCAACATGGGGACAGGAG
>NW_015506005.1:183745-184030 GCF_001515645.1 Sinocyclocheilus grahami
AATCTGATTGCGTAACTCGCGTTACTTGTAATGCGTTACCCCCAACACTGTTTATACCTCTATACTTTGTATTATATTACCTTTGCCTTAAATTACAAAAAAATAAATAGTTAACGCTAATGCAAGGTTGTTTCTAATACAGCGTCTATGGGAGTCAGTGTTGGGGGTAACGCATTACAAGTAACGCGAGCTACGTAATCAGATTACTTTTTTCAAGTAACTAGTAAAGTAACGCATTACTTTTTAATTTACAAGAGAATATCTTTTTCAAATAAGTAACGCAAT
>NW_015506005.1:184116-188073 GCF_001515645.1 Sinocyclocheilus grahami
ATTAATTCATCTCACTCACACAAAAACACACAGATTCAGTATTCCTCAAAATGAATAAAAATAATGCAACTCAGAATATGACGCAAATCCGCAATAATTAAATGTTAAACAACACAAATATCCTTTATGTATTTATTCCCATTCTATTAAGAAATGTCTTTGCTTCTGTCCTTTGATGATCCAGTTCAACCGTACTAATAAGCAAAAACTACTCTAGACAAACATTTGTGTCTTTGTTTATTGCTGAAGTGTGTTGAAATTTCTTCTTCTGCATTCTACTGTACGCACGTAAATGTACTTTCCCTTCAGCCTGAGGCTTATTCATTTCCCTTTTGGTGTGAAAAGGCTTTTATATTTGCCAAAAAAAAAACTTATTATTTTACAAACAAACAAGCAAAATTTTAAAAGTAACGCAAAAGTAACGTACCATATTACTTTCCATAAAAAGTAACTAAGTAACGTAATTAGTTACTTTTTCATGGAGTAACGCAATATTGTAATGCATTACTTTTAAAAGTAACTTTCCCCAACACTGGGTATAAATACATTTTAAATGAAAATACAAATTTTTTTTGAGGATTTACGATGCTGATGACAAAACGCGTCCTCGCAGTCATGTAAGGGCCCATTCTGATTTTGACTTCCCTGGATAATGTTTGTAAACTGTTTGTAAAAGGCTTATTAATGGATAATCATCTCACCCCTCTCCCTAAATAATGCTAAAAAGTAATGTTACCACAAGCGCAGTTTTTATATTATGTGATTACTGTAAACAGTCAGCCTTCAATTGTTTTTTACCAGGAAATCATATTTTAATAAAAATATAATAAATGTCCATATTTGACCTAATGCCGAAATATTTGCCGTAGTCTTGCGCGTGAGCGACGTCGTGCGCTTGGTTGGAGGCGGGGCTAAACAGAGCTGATCTCAGGCGCCCAGAACCCAGCGTTTTTCAAAAAAGTAACGCCAGTTACTTTGTTTTGCCATATATTGACTGACAGCTCTCCTGTCCCCATGTTGAGAGAAATCGGAAGTGCAGAGGAGTTGTGTGCGCTGTGTGAACATGAGGTTACTGTAGTTCTAGACTAAATGTGAATGTGCATTAATTCATCCCACTCACAAAAAACAGATTTAGTGTTCATCAAAATGAATTAAAACAGTGAAATGCAAACTCAGAATATGACGCAAACCTGCAATAATTAAATATGTTATCAAATGTATCTAATCCCATTTTATTAACCGATATCTTTGCTGCTGACCTTTGATGATCCAGTTCAACCGTACTAATAAGCACAAATGACTTTCGATAAACTAACAATTGTGCTTAGTTTACTATTGCTGAAGATTCTTCTCCTGTGTTTACTGTACAGACGTGAATTTACTTTAGCTTCAGCCTGAGGTTTATTCATTACACTTTTTGGTGTGAAAGGGCTTTTATATTTGCTATAAATAGAACTTCTTATATTAAAAACAATCAAGCCCTTTTCATATTTAAAAAGTAACGGGAAAGTAACGCAAAAGTAATACAACGCATCACTTTCCATAAAAAGTAACTAAGTAACGTAATTAGTTACTTTTTTAGGGACTAACGCAGTATTGCAATGCATTACTTTTAAAAGTAACTTTCCCCAACACTGATGGGAGTGACGGAAAATTTGACATCGTTCTCTGACTGCCGTTATCAGTCTCTCTATATATTTTTTGGTGTGAAAGGGCTTTTATATTTGCTAGAAATAGAACTTCTTATATTAAAAACAATCAAGCCCTGCTCATATTTAAAAAGTAACGGGAAAGTAACGCAAAAGTAATATAACGCATCACTTTCCATAAAAAGTAACTAAGTAATGTAATTAGTTACTTTTTTAGGGACTAACGCAGTATTGCAATGCATTACTTTTAAAAGTAACTTTCCCCAACACTGATGGGAGTGACGGAAAATTTGACATCGTTCTCTGACTGCCGTTATCAGTCTCTCTATATATTTTTTCCCCTTATTTTGAAAGTAATGAAAACACTATCATGGAGTTTTTCTTTTGCTATTTGAGCAAATGGGAATGCAAAACAATATATTTGTGGTAGTCTCCCATAGAGAAACCCGGAAATGTGAAAAAGGTTCACATTGTTGAGAATTAACGCAAAAGTAATACAACGCATCACTTTCCATAAAAAGTAACTAAGTAACGTAATTAGTTACTTTTTTAGGGACTAACGCAGTATTGCAATGCATTACTTTTAAAAGTAACTTTCCCCAACACTGATGGGAGTGACGGAAAATTTGACATCGTTCTCTGACTGCCGTTATCAGTCTCTCTATATATTTTTTCCCCTTATTTTGAAAGTAATGAAAACACTATCATGGAGTTTTTCTTTTGCTATTTGAGCAAATGGGAATGCAAAACAATATATTTGTGGTAGTCTCCCATAGAGAAACCCGGAAATGTGAAAAAGGTTCATATTGTTGAGAATAAAAACAAGAGTGTAGGTGATAGAAGTAGGCTACAGTACGTTCAGTAGGCCTATTGTTCCTTCCTTTCCCAAGAGGTTCCCATTCATAAACAAACAAACAAACGTGTGACTTTTAAATACTAGGCTTTATTAACAACATGCTTTCTTTTTTCCTTTTCATTTTAAAGGGTTTTTTATGCTATTCACTACAAGTCAAAAGTTTTTGAACGGAAAGATTTTTTATGTTTTTTTTTTTTTAAAGAATTCTCTTCTGCTCACCAAGCCTGCATTTATTTGATCCAAAATACAGCAAAAGCAGTAATATTGTGAAATATTTTTACTATTTAAAATAACTGCTTTCTATTTGAATATATTTTAAAATGTAATTTATTCCTGTGATTTCAAAGCTGATTTTTAGCATCATTGCAGTCTTCAGTGTCACACGATCCTTCAGAAATCATTCTAATATTCTGATTTGCTGCTCAAGAAAACATTTATCATTATGTTGAAAACAGCTGAGTATAATTTTTTCAGGTTTCTTTGATGAATAGAAAGTTCAGAAGAACAGCATTTATCTGAAATAGAAATATTTTGTAACATTCTAAATGTTTTTATCATGTTTTTATCTTTTTTTTCTTTCTTTTTTTATACAATACAAAATTCTGAGAGAATAAAGAAACGAGTTGCAATCAAATCAGCTGACTTCCTGTGTCATTCAGTATACATTTTTGTAATGCTTACAGAACCTGAATGATATAAAATTAGGAAATAAAAGGGAAAAAGAAGAGCGAACAGAACCACAAAAAAGAGAGGGAAAAGCAAAAAAAAAAAACCCCGCAGGGTAAAGTAGAGTGTAATGGTGACCTTGCATAGTTACATTTAATTTACAATACTGAGATATGATTATATCTTTTTTAACATTGCTAATTCTCAGAGTCCAAAAATTATTTCCACATGCTCCATAAAATAGCCCCCTTTTGCTTTTTTGATTTTAAAGAAAAAGTAAGGGTTTCCATCTTACATATTTAAATTACAATTGCTTCATCACATATTTCATCACTTTTGATCAATTTAAAGCATCCTTGCTAAATAAAAGTATTAATCTCTATAATGTCTTTCCCAAAAAAAAAAAAAATTATATATATATAATGCCGAAACCCGGGAGGAAGGAGGGACACGCTGTCAGAGAGCCCTCGCTGCTGAGGGGGATCGCGGTGCTGAGGAGATCGGGCAGCGGGATGAAGCGGAGAGATCGCCGGTGGCTGCCCGAGGCGGTGGTGCTGGAACGATGGAAGACGAGGTGGGACGGAGAGCTCGCTGCCGCGCTCCTGGGTCGAGGTGGGGTGGCTGCCGTCCGTGAGGGAGCGGAGGAGTCTGCCCGTTCGCCAGGAGGCCGGAGCCTGCTGCCATCCGCCATGATTGGGGAGGAGCAGGGAACGGGGGACTCGCTGCCGGCTGCCCTCAAGAGGAGGAGCCATCGCCGTCCGCCAGGAGGCGGAGGAGTGGTGGGCC
>NW_015506005.1:188256-188482 GCF_001515645.1 Sinocyclocheilus grahami
GTGATTAATCGCATCCGAAATAAAAGTTTTTGTTTACATAGGCTAATAGGCTATGTGTACTGTGTATATTTATTATGTATATATTAATACGCACATATACAGTATATATACAGTATATATTTTGAAAATATTTACATGTATATATTTATATTCATATTTATATTATATACCTATAAACAGGGTTTAAATTGGGCCGGGGCTCGAGATTAAATTGGGCCAACTCCTT
>NW_015506005.1:189132-189479 GCF_001515645.1 Sinocyclocheilus grahami
TTGCAAAGCAACTTTACAGCAAATTAAGTTTCTACAATATTTAGTGGTAGCTTATCAGTGGTGACTGTCAGTTAATGTACATATGGCAGAAATGTACGGAAAAATCAATTAAAGACGTAATCAAACAGACGATGAACACTATTAACAGCAATTATTATATGATGCAATCAAACTTATAGCAAAATGTGGTAGTTCTGTATGTTGTTTCAGGGTTGGCATCATCTGAGGTCCTCTGAGGAGTTGGCATCATCTCTTCTCAGGTGAAGACTGAAGCTTGTGTAAATCCTAGTTACCACGGATGGCAATCCCGTGGCAAAAACAGAGAAAGAAATAGAGACATAATTAGC
>NW_015506005.1:189489-208991 GCF_001515645.1 Sinocyclocheilus grahami
TTACGAATGCTGTGTCTGTGCTGTGATGCGGTCGGAAACCAGAATGAAAATTGTCTAGGTATCCATTTGAGTTTAAGAAGTTGTTCAGCTGATTTTGACTTTGCCTATAAAAAGAAGATTGGATATTGGTCTGTAGTTGCTCAATATGGTGCTATCCAGATTGCTCTTTTTCAGGAGGGGCTTAACAACTGCATTTCCCCTTCAGGAACACACAGCTGCATCGAAAAGCTATGGGAACACCTTCAGCATGACCACGCTCTGAATCACATGTGTAATCAGTCCAATGGATGGGCGAGACATCACGGGCGGGGTGACGTAACAACCAGGAAGCTTAAAAGCACGTGCGTTGGAACCGGCGTCAGCTTTCTGTCATTCAGCAAGCACTCTGTGTGTGTATCAGTCGCTATCTGTTTGTGAGTCTTATTTAGTGTTGTTGGTCCACTTATAAGCTCCATTATGTCAAAGCTTCGGTAAAGAGAAGCATTTGGGCGAGCAGGCGGTGTTCAGGCTGTGTTCCTCCCTGCCCATGCTATATTTAGGGTGGGGACACACACAGTTTGTATGTTGTCTGCTTGGGAGCATGCAGATTCAGCGTTTTGTTACTGCCTTGCTTCGCTCTCAGTGGGCTCTCTTTGAGGAGGGAACCTTCAGGCCCCGCTTTCGCCGAGGTGGATCGGCGGCTGTGCTCGTGGTTTTCGCATATGGATCCGGTGGAGGGAATGTAGACGGACGAGTCCCTGTCTTCTTCCTTAACCACCAGATCCGGCGCCCGCTCTTGCGCTGCGGTCCTTCCCCCGGGGAGGGCACGACGCACCATCTGTCTTTCTCTGAGGAGATTGATACGGAGGGCATCAATAAGCTCACCAGTTGCACAAGCATCAGTTACACAAGCGTATTATGCCTAATATTATAATGAGCAGCATTAATGGGGAGCGGAGCTCGCGCAGTCGGCTTTCGGGGGGCTGATTGTGCTTTTCCCGCTGTTAAGCGCTCCGCTCTCACCGGGCACGCTCCGAGAAGGGTGTCTGTGCCTATGATCTTCCGATTCCGGTCTCGCTATTGCTGCTGAGGCACGGCGACGACTAAGATCGCGGGGATCGCACATGGTCTGGCGGACAGGTTGGAGACGGCTCTTCCTATCTCCACCCGTGTTCCTTAGATCTAGAGCTCGTTCTCGAGGCTCGGAAGACCGCGCTGCGGTTTCTTCCCCCTCTGAGTGAGAGCTCGCTGCTGCAGCTATTTTTCTCCGAGGACACTGATATTGTTTGTGTGACCAAGCGGCTCGCGTGCTGCCAAGGCAACGTGTGTATTACATCATTTTCGGTTTTTGATGTGAATCTTATCACACCAGACCGTGTTTACTCGTTTGGTTGTTCGATTGCATTTAATTCTGAGGAATAAAATGAAGTATTTATCTGACTATGAGAAGTTAGATATGCAGGGGCTCTTGGGATAAAAATTTCTCGAGTGAGAGCATGTGTTTACCTCTCTTCCTCTGAGGAGGTTGAGGCGGTCAGCAGGGGCTGCTGGGCGGGAGCAGTCCCAACCTTCTGTTTTCCAGCTCCTCATTCTGGGGGCGTCACTTCTCATACTCCGCAGAGTCTAGAGTCAGAGTGGTGCTCCCAGACCGAAGGCTTCTAGTGGAAGGCGGTTCTGTGGACCGTCATTCTCGTTGGATAGTCTTCATATAAAACGTAAAAGGCCTAGGACTTATGAGGACCAGCTCCCTCTGCGGAAGAGCAGTGTACACTGCGTCACATGGTGCCTGCCTTTCCTCAGTGCCCTCAGGAGATCAGTATGCCAACCCTGCTGGTGTTCCAGGGCTCAGCGGTCTCCGGCGAGTGCTCGAGTGCTTCACCACCCGGAAGAGTAGCTGTGCTAAGAGGTTCGTGACCTGCACGGAGGTATCTAGAGCAGCTAGTACGGTAGTACGGCGCTGGATCGCCGCTTCAGGGCACCTGAGCTAGCCACTCTGATTACACCAGAGGTCAGTCTCGAGAGACTGATTCCCTTAGTAGACTATTTAGCAGCATGGAAACTACTGCTAAATGTGTCTCAATGGGTCCTGTGCACTGTAGAGAGAGGCTACAGAATCCAGTTTGGTTCTCCTCCGTCCTCGTTTCAACGGGGTTACCCCCACTCTGGTGGGTCCCGAGCAGGCTCTGGTAATGGAACAAGAAGTAAAGACTCTCTTGAGGAAGGAGGTCATCGAGGTGGTCCCTCCTCACCAAAGATAGTCTGGGTAATACAGCCGGTACTTTATAGTTCCAAAGAAGGATGGAGGGTTGCGTCCGATTTTAGATCTGCGTCAGTTAAATCGCTCAGTCATGCGACTGAAGTTCAGTATGCTCACACTCAAACAAGTCGTGTCTCAGATCAGGTCTGAGGACTGGTTTGTCACGATCGATCTAAAAGACGCATACTTCCATGTCTCCATCCTTCCCAGTCACAGGAAGTTCCTGAGGTTTGCTTTCGGGGGCGAAGCTTATCAATACCGGGTTCTTCTTTTCGGCCTTGCACTCTCACCCCACACTTTCACGAAATGTGTGGATGCAGCTCTGGCTCCCCTGTGACTCCAGGGCATCCGTATACTCAATTATATCGACAATTGGTTGAATTGAGCTCAATCGGAGCAGATGGCGGTTCGACATTGAGATGTCGTTCTTGCGCACATGAAAGAATTAGGGTTAAGACTAAGCGCCAAGAAAAGTGTGCTTTCTCCAGCTCAGAGGACCACTTATCTGGGCGTGGTGTGGGATTCGACTACGATGCAGGCACGTCTGTCCCCTGCTCGGATCGAGTCGATCCTCATGACAGTCAAGAGAGTGAGAGAAGGCCAGTCACTCACTGTCAAGCAGTTTCAGAGATTGCTGGGTCTGATGGCAGCTGCGTCCAACATGATACATCTTGGCCTGCTGTACATGAGTCCCCTACAGTGGTGGCTCAAGACCAAGGGGTCCCCCCGTGGGGAAACTCGATTTGCATGCTCAAGGTCACGCGGAGGTTCCTACATGCCTTAGACATGTGGAGGAAACCTTGGTTCTTGTCTCAGGGCCCGGTGCTAGGAGCTTGCCACCGCATAATGCTAGCAACGGACGCGTTCCTCAATGTTTGGGGAGTGGTCGTGAGTGGCTACTCGGCCCGCGGTCCATGGAGTGGTCGCCATCTCAGTGGCACATCAATTGGCGTGTTTTTAGCTTTGAAATACTTTCTCCCGGGCCTAAGAGATCACCATGTGTTGGTGCGCACTGACAACACAGCTGTGGTCTTTTATATCAACCACCAAGGAGGTCTGCGTTTGCGCCCCCTGTACAGGCTGGCGCATCAGATCCTTGTGTGGTCCCAGGGCAAACTCCTCTCGCTGAGAGCAGTTCACATTTCTGAGCATCTCAATGTGGGAGCAGACATCCTGCCGAGGCAGGGACCGAGGCCCGGGTAATGGAGGCTTCACCCCATGGCGGTGAAGCAGATATGGAGAGTTTTTGGCCAGGCTCAGGTGGACCTGTTTGTGACTCAGGAGATATCGCACTGTCCCCTCTGGTTCTCTCAGACTGGACGCTATGGTAACAGTAGCAATAAGAGTGTGTGTGTTGTTCAAGTTGCTGTTTATAAGGTTTGAGAAGAAGGTCTGTCTAGCTGTGCCTAGTTCCACATAGAAAGCATGAAGGCTGTCTTTATAGATGTTATAGTGGATTTCAAGTTTTCGTCTTCTGCCACACGTTCTCAACATTTCTGCAAAGTCTTTTCTTACTCTGAACTGCTGTTGAGTTTCTCCAAGGTGCTTTTTGTCTGCCAGTCTTCTTCCTGACTTTTACAGGAGTGACATCATCAATAACATTCTTAACTTTTGAGTTAAAGGAATCAAGTAGAAAATCAACAGAGCCTGGAGATATGCTTGGTGTTAAAGATATTGCCTTCATAAATAGCAATTCATTAATGCATATCTTTCTGACAGAGACAGATCTAAATTCAGCTGTAACAAAAATACAGAAAATACAGAAGTGAGCATATAGTGCTACGTCATTAATAACAATGGATAAAATGTTTAGACCCTTACTGATGAGTAAATCTAGAGTGTGTCCACAGTTGTATGTGGGGTCCATGCACATGCTGAATCAGATCAAAAGTATTTAAAGCGGTTATAATTTATTTTGCAGTATTGACTTCCACATTATCTATGCAAATATTAAAATCCCCAGCAATATCAAAACAGTCAAACTTGGAGGAAATCATTGATAACAGTTCTGAAAAGTCTTTGACAAAGGCTGGAGAGTATTTTGGAGGCCTGTAAATAATGATAAATTGAATGCGTGGAGCATTTTTTTGGCACAATACCTATATTATATTGTTATTCAAAATGTATATTCAAAAGACAAGTAATGACCAAATGACGCTTGCATTGATAGACATCTTTAAAAAGAGCAGCTACACCTCCACCTCTCCTAACAGCTCTGCAGACAGTCATAAAAGTAAAGTTAGGAGGGGCTGTTTAATAATAAAAGTTGACTTGAGGGTTTAGAACAGCAAAGCTACGGCAAGACTTATTTGTGGCCCCAAGCAGAGCAGTACACAGCAAGGGCTGGGATTAATCATGGTTAGAAAATCAATCATAGGTGCAGAAGACTAATAAAAATAAATGTGACAAATGTCCCAGATGGCATTTTTCGAGAGAGGACAAAGCGTCTGCTGTTGAGTTTCTCCAAGGTGCTTTTTGTCTGCCAGTCTTCTTCCTGACTTTTACAGGAGTGACATCATCAATAACATTCTTAACTTTTGAGTTAAAGGAATCAAGTAGAAAATCAACAGAGCCTGGAGATATGCTTGGTGTTAAAGATATTGCCTTCATAAATAGCAATTCATTAATGCATATCTTTCTGACAGAGACAGATCTAAATTCAGCTGTAACAAAAATACAGAAAATACAGAAGTGAGCATATAGTGCTACGTCATTAATAACAATGGATAAAATGTTTAGACCCTTACTGATGAGTAAATCTAGAGTGTGTCCACAGTTGTATGTGGGGTCCATGCACATGCTGAATCAGATCAAAAGTATTTAAAGCGGTTATAATTTATTTTGCAGTATTGACTTCCACATTATCTATGCAAATATTAAAATCCCCAGCAATATCAAAACAGTCAAACTTGGAGGAAATCATTGATAACAGTTCTGAAAAGTCTTTGACAAAGGCTGGAGAGTATTTTGGAGGCCTGTAAATAATGATAAATTGAATGCGTGGAGCATTTTTTTGGCACAATACCTATATTATATTGTTATTCAAAATGTATATTCAAAAGACAAGTAATGACCAAATGACGCTTGCATTGATAGACATCTTTAAAAAGAGCAGCTACACCTCCACCTCTCCTAACAGCTCTGCAGACAGTCATAAAAGTAAAGTTAGGAGGGGCTGTTTAATAATAAAAGTTGACTTGAGGGTTTAGAACAGCAAAGCTACGGCAAGACTTATTTGTGGCCCCAAGCAGAGCAGTACACAGCAAGGGCTGGGATTAATCATGGTTAGAAAATCAATCATAGGTGCAGAAGACTAATAAAAATAAATGTGACAAATGTCCCAGATGGCATTTTTCGAGAGAGGACAAAGCGTTATAAACTACAGAAAGACAAAAGGACCATACAGGACTACACAGTCCAAACAGACAAATACCCACATACACTAACACATTTATTGCTACCTCATTCTGTCTACATTTGTCTCATTTTGAATGTTTTTCTTTTGAGGTTAAACAAATCACAAAATCCCAGCTCAATACTCAGGTTCAGCTGTCCCAAATATTTCCCACTGGTTTCTCCTTTGCTCCTCCCAAAATTAGTTTTGCAACTCTCTGTTGTGACTGTTACTATCCCAGCCTTTTGTTCTTCTGGAATGAACAGATCAGCTAATGGAGTCATCCAGATGAGCAGATTTAAATTCACCTACTGCTGTTGTGTACAATGTGCTTCACCCACATGTTCCTCATTGTAGAGTTATATTTCAGGATGTGGAGCAGCACTTCAGTATTGTGTTGTGAAATTACCAAGATTAAAAATGTTAAAGGAATAGTTCAACCAAAAATGACAATTTACTCACCCTCAGGTATTCCAACATGTAGATGAGTTTGTTTCTTCACTGGAACAGATTTGGAGAAGTTTAGTACATCTCTTGCTAACAAATGGATCCTCTGCAGTGAATGGGTGCCAGCAGAATGAGAATCCAAACATCTGATAAAAACATCCACAAGTAATCCACACGACTCCAGTCTATCAAATAATGTTGTGTGAAGTAAAATCTGCATGTTTGTAAGAAACAAATCCATCATCAAGAAGTTTTAACTTTAAACTGTTGTGTCTGGCCAAAATAGGAGTCCATAATCCATAGTAATGCTACGTCCAGTGAAAAAGTCCATCCCCTGTTGTCCTCTCACATCAAAATCCATTTGTTTAGAATTATTTTTGCTCATAAATGGTGACAATACAGCTTTTTCACTGCAGACAGCAATATTATGGATAGTTTAGCAAGAAGCAATGGTTTAAATTTAAAATGTCTTAATGATGGATTTGCTATTTAGACTCTCATTCTGACAGCACCCATTCACTGCAGAAGATCCACTGGTGAGCAAATGATGATGATTTCGATGAAGAAACAAACTCATCTACATCTTGGATGGTCTGAGGGAGAGTACATTTTAAACCAATTTAAATTTTGGGGTGAATTATTCCTTTAAATGTAAATTCTGTTGACTTGCTGAAACTTTGTTGCCATTCTCTGCCTTGCCTGACAAAGAAGGCCATGTTTGAACATGGCTAGCTCATGTAGCTAGCTTGTCAAAGCTACAGGGACAGACAGTAAGCTGACAGCAAGGAGACTAAGCTACAAATCCTGCAGGAAGGCTCAAGTGTAGGATGATTTGTACAAACTGGGCATATACGCTAAAAAAATTTAATTAAATAAACATATAATTCATAATTTCCCATGCCAAAGTGGGGTTAAAGAAAAGGCTGAGTAGTACTTTTTCCTTGAGGGCTCATAAAAGTCTCACTATGATTAAAATCATCTTGGTGCTGACAAAGATACACAGAGCTCCTAAATCAGGTTAGACCTCCACAGCCACCTTAAACCACCAATTAAAATTTTTGGGTGAATTATTCCTTTAAATGTAAATTCTGTTGACTTGCTGAAACTTTGTTGCCATTCTCTGCCTTGCCTGACAAAGAAGCCCATGTTTGAACATGGCTAGCTCATGTAGCTAGCTTGTCAAAGCTACAGGGACAGACAGTAAGCTGACAGCAAGGAGACTAAGCTACAAATCCTGCAGGAAGGCTCAAGTGTAGGATGATTTGTACAAACTGGGCATATACGCTAAAAATTTTTTATTAAATAAACATATAATTCATAATTTCCCATGCCAAAGTGGGGTTAAAGAAAAGGCTGAGTAGTACTTTTTCCTTGAGGGCTCATAAAAGTCTCACTATGATTAAAATCATCTTGGTGCTGACAAAGATACACAGAGCTCCTAAATCAGGTTAGACCTCCACAGCCACCTTAAACCATCACTTTCTGTATTCCTTCATGTCCACTTGTCCAAAACGTATGCTGGATGTTGCCAAACGTTTATAAACTACACTCAATATGACTTGAATGTCATATAGAGTTAAGTATAAATGAGAGAGCTTTGTAAGGTTTAAAATGCCATGCTTTACATGGGGTTATTACAATACACAGATATAACTCACAACACTCACTTGTAAATCCTTACTTGATTAGCAGTTTTTCCTCAATGCTTTGACATATTTCCAACTGAAACAAGATGTCAGGGTGGGGCGTATCGAAGAGATTGTTACGTTTTATCTATAAAGTATATCTGAGACTACAGACTATATACAGTAGATCTGACTATGTGAGACTACATTTTGAATTAATCTCTTTTCTTTGCATGACACATTGACATTACAGTGCATAATGGATCTTTTAGCATTATTCCCAATACTGTAAGCATTAATTTCATGTGAGAGGCTCTCGGGAGCATGTACAAATGTCATGCTGTTTACATATTAACAAAAAAAAAATTAATACATGAAAATTCTGAGAAGCTGAAATACAGAATGATGTCATCAAAATTGTTGATCTGTACTGGTGGTAGAGAGAGACTGTAAACTTTGAATGCATACATTTTCTGTTTTGGATCACATTAGCTCATCACATAAATAAGCTTAAGGATAGCATATTCAAAATAAAAGCCAAAAAAAAACACATCTAATTTCATGGGACTTTAAAAGAGATACAAGCGCCAGAACAAAACAAGAAGTTTAAATGTATCGTGCTGGTATATGGAAGTACTGTTATTTTTAATGAGACTCATCCCTTGAGCCAGTTACATGCCTGGATCCCCACATGGGCACTGAGAAAAAGAGATTATATTATGCATGGATGTCAACAATCCACTGGCATGGAATTAGTCAAAACCCTCATTTAGAGAGCATTTTATTTAAAGGGATAATGTGAACAGGGAAAATCCTGCTGGGTAGATATAACACTTACTAACATAGCACACATCAACTAACACATCAAAGCCAAGTGTAACTACTCTAACCTTAATACATGAAAATGTGTTGATTATGATATATAACACGGCTCACTCACCTCCAAGCCCTCCTCCTGACTGTCAATATCATCCTCATGCTCGAAGGGGATGAGAGAGGAGGGAAGGTGTTTCTTATGACTGGACCCCATCTCGTCTGTCTGCCTCTCCATATCTGTGGAAAGAAACACATTTTGGTGTTTAGAAAAAAAAGAACTGAGCAGTGTGTGCAATTTCATCAAGCATGAGAATAATCAGCCACATATGCAAAATTTGTTCACGCATTTGTTAAAAAATGTTCAAGAATAGTTTACATTTTTTAAATCATGTACAAATTATTTTTAAAAAATTATTTAAAAACATGGAGAAAAATGAGAAAAAGAGAGACAGACAAGTAGCCTATGTGAAATCAGATGAAATATGGGTGAGAGGGAGCATATAACAAAAAAGTCTAAAAGAAAAGCAAAAAGAAAAAGAAAAAGAAAGCAGAGGAAAATTGGGAGACTGGATGCCATTTTATCATCCAAAGAGCAGGGTGCCTGTCCCACTACATCTGGCACTAACAAGATTACAGGCTGGCAGATGGAAGACAGATAAAATATCCCCTTTTTTCCTAATTTATTCCATTGAAAATCTTTTCATGTGACTAATAAGTGGTTTCACAATTTGAAGTTTGAGGAGCCTGAAAGGTTGTCAATGTCAGCGTTGATAGGAGATGCTGCAGAGCCAATGCAGTAGCAACATGGAAGAACATCAAACATGTCAAAACGTCTTTTGGTTTCTTCTCATTGTCAAAGACATGACATATCTTTCCATCCCACTTCTTAAGTAGTGGTGTTGGCATGAAGGTCACAGAACTGGGATGGAGGTTTGTAGTTTGATCCTGAGTGCAGTTGGGAAGACAATACTGCTTAATAATATTAGAGAAACTCACAACACAAATCTATTTGTCCTTTCATAAACTGTGCCACGATGACACATCAAGCAGTGGCTACTGTACACAATGTCTCCCTATAGTTGACTTTACAAAAGCCTGTACTCAAGGACCTTGACACCTGAGCAGACAGCATAGTTAACAACACAAATAACTCAAATTGCTATACCAATTGCTTGTGAATCAAAAGAGTTAGGATCAATATAGGTCTCCACAATCAGCCCTCAAAGGTTAACTATTTGTCCCGTCAATTTTACCACCTATTTAAAGAGAGCAGCATGTCTACCAGACAGTCTCACAATAATAGTTTAGATTTTCTCATTTTACTTTCCTCAAAAAAGCATATAAAAATGTTGTATGCGTCTGGGTCTTAGGAATCAAAAATTAAATTTTCTCACAGAAATGAATGAGGCCTTTTAAGTCTATAGGCCTGTTTGGCAAGAGTATCCATCTCCAACTAGAGAGTTCAATTCCAAACACATACTTCAAAAAATTCATTAAATCTTGCATGAGTGCGTCACTCTCTGAATATTTAAGATTTTCAAATCAAACAAGCAAGAAAGAGTAGCGAAAACTTTTCTTTTTTTTTATAGACATAAGAGTCTGTGTGAATGAACACACCAGTTTCTAGCTACTGTCTGCCATCTTTGAATCCTCAAGAACACTCTTAGCATTCAGAGAGGCTTTGTCTTCTCCTGGAGAGCAGTGTTTAATCAAGGCAAACTACACCTGGGGAAAATCAGAACTGATGCTCGAGTTTCTTTAAGTGGGCTCACCAGGATAAAAACCTGTCCCATTCCTCCAAACACTTCAGACTGAGATGAACTACACAGACATAAAAAAGAGAGTGAGACCGACAAAGATGCAAAAAATATTTCAGACCTGAAGGCATCTATTAAGGCAAGAGCAGCAATGATTAAAGTATAGATAAATGACAAACACCACTTAAATGAGTCAGAGAGAATCTGAAGACTGATGATTATAAAAGGCTTATGAGACTAATGCTAATAAAAACCTGTTTCATGTCTCTACAAAAATGTAAACCACTGTGTGTTTATCCTCACAAAAGGATGAAAATTATAGGCACAAAAAGCCATTTAAACGTTTATACGCTTCTTATAAACTTCAGAATTTGCATTCTGGAAGTGAACTACTCCTTTAAAGGCAAATTTGTTTGATTTTCATTTCTGCTTTGTGTTTTAATGTTTACATTCAAGCATATAATTCACATTCATTTACACACACACACACACACACATAAATAGATAGATAGATAGATAGATAGATAGATAGATAGATAGATAGATAGATAGATAGATAGATAGATAGATAGATAGATAGATAGATAGATAGATAGATAGATAGATACATATATGCCTTTTTGTGAAATTAACATTTATTTAGTTATGCAAAATATGTATTTTATATTTTTATATTTCTATATAATTAAATAACTCATTCATATGCATTAATGGAGAAACTGAAGCATCTTTGAGGCACAAACCAAACCACCTCTAGTCTATATCATCTGACAGAATATCTAATATCAGCAAGGCTGTTGAAGATAAGACATATAATAACACATATTTCACCTTGATCTATTTCATGCAACATCCTTGTCTCCTAATATGACTGTAAACAGTGTCTACATGGTAATTCCTTCCTTTCCTGGTAATTTCTTCATTGACTCTTAAGCACACTGATTCACAGAGGAACATAAAAATGCAGCATGTTGCCACCAATAATGCTCCATTTATCTGGACAGATGGCTGATGCGAAGGCTTGATTTGTCAAACAGGGGAAGGAAAATTTACCATCTTTTCACACAAAAAGACAAAGGTAGGGAGTAAAGAAAAAGAGTTTGAGGGATGTTTGCACTGATCTTAGTTTTGACCTTGAACACAAAACATTGATTTATTTCTGTGACTGTGAAGTTGTTGATCTTCTTGTCTGTTTATGGAAGAGAGTTCTCCTCAGAGTCTGTGAGTATGAGTTTGCCGTGACGGATTAAGCTGAATTAAAAAGATTTGAAATGGAGAATTGCCATCAGCTGAACAGTTTGGTATGAGGCGAAGCTTAAGATCCATCTGTAAAGTTCTATTTGTTCAGATGAAGGGGATTGGGAGTGGTGCTGCTATCAAAAGGGTAAAAGAGTATCTACAGAACAGACAACTGAGTTTTGGCAGGCATTTTATCTTCTGCATCATGAAACCCACGCACACAAGCAGTCATCCTTCCCTGCACAGTGGGCTTTCACAGTGGAGGCAGAAGAGCAATCAGCAGTGGTGTGAGCATTCATGCCTTCACGCTCAAATCTAATAAAACATAAATTCCACAAAAACGAAGACAGAGAAAAATTATAGAATAAACATGGAAAAGTTTTATGTATTTGGGGTTCTTAAATACAACTATAAATATAAATATTTTGGGATTTTTCTTAAAAAAAAAGAAATTAATAGTTTATTCAGCAATGATACAGTAAATTGATCAAAAGTGACAAAACATTTATAATGTTACAAAAGATTTATATTTCTAAAAAATTCTGTTATTTTGAACTTTCTATTAATGAAAGAATCCTGAAAAAAGGCATCAGTTTCCACAAAAATATTAAGCCACACAACAGTTTTTTAACATAATAATAATTAAATATTTTTCTTGGGCACCAAATCAGTATTTTGATCAGTTAAAAACAGCCTTGGTGAGCATAAGAGACTTCTTTAAAAAAATTAAAATAAATAAATAAATTAACAACCCCAAATTCTGTTATTTTGAACTTTCTATTAATGAAAGAATCCTGAAAAAAGGCATCAGTTTCCACAAAAATATTAAGCCACACAACAGTTTTTAACATAATAATAATTAAATATTTTTCTTGGGCACCAAATCAGTATTTTGATCAGTTAAAAACAGCCTTGGTGAGCATAAGAGACTTCTTTAAAAAAATTAAAATAAATAAATAAATTAACAACCCCAAACTTTTGAGTTATACACGCACTCACATATCAAAACTAAAATGGGGGGGGGGGGGGTTTTCCCTCTTTTCTTCACTTTCAAATGGCTTATAAAAGTGGTGTGCGAATTTTCGCACTTTCACTTTCAAATTAGCGGCAACTGCCGCAATTCGGCGTCAAGCAATTGTTCGTTTGAGTTTTCCCTCTTTTCCTCGGATTTCTTGGCTTTCAAATAGCTTGAAAAAGTGTCATGCGCGTTTTACTTTTACTTTCAAATTATAGGGGCAATTCAGCGTTGATTCAATTCAAGCAACAACAACGTCAAACTTAGAACTTTTATTAACAAAACGAATACAAATACACCATATATGCCTATGCCTAATAAAATAACAAATTACTTAGGCTACACAAAGTTTAAATCGGTATATAAAACTGAAAATCAGCAAACACTGTGGAACCAAATAAATAAGAAACATAGAACGTTTATTAAAAAAACTAATAAGAAAGCTTGGAGGCACGGCATATACATCTTGATGTAAAATAAAATACACAAAGTTTAAATAAAGTAATCAGCAAACACTGTGGAACCACTGTGGCGCCTTTGCATTTCCTTTCTAAACAATCTTCTGCCATCGTCTTGTCTTTCTGACCTCACTCTTGTCAATCAGCTCGACTCACTCTCCTCACGTGATAAATAAAGTCATTCGCGCACGGTTCGGCATGCTGCATTGAGCGTTTAGTTTTTAAAAGTATCTGTCCTCTAACTGAACTAGGCTAAATTATTTTTGTTACTATAAAAAATCTAAACGATGGTGGGGGGCGGTGCCACGGTAGGCAAATGACATAACCGGTGTTGCGGCTTAACACCAGAATAACCGAAAAACAACGTCTATCGCAGCAAGCCTACTGGCTTGTGCATTAATGAGAAAGACTTTTATTAATGAGCTGGAATTCAGCTAACTGTAGAATTAGCACATATAATGTATGAACAAGTAAAATACTCAGGCAATCTCTCTCATTAATTTCTATGCAAATTAATCCAATTTGACAGTGTTATCTGGCCGAGTTTCAAAGCTTCTACAATGAGTAAACAGTTGCATTTGGCTCCAAAAAATAACCTTCATTATTGTGTGCAAGTAACTGGAATTTGGGCGGATAATTGCATTTTTTCCCCCCTACCACTGAGAATGTTCTGCACACGCTACTGATTACCTTTTTCTTATTTTTCCCCAAATGACAGTCAATATATAGCTTCATTGATGGCAGAGCATGAGCTACTGAAGCAGAACAGACTCCCCACTAAAGCAGAATTTGTGGCTAAAAGCATTTTTTATGTACTTAGAGAGGGACTGATTTTGGTAAAAATGTCTTCAAAGACGCATTACAAAAAATAATCCACAAGAGCAACACATGGGCTTTATATGTGGAGACACATAAGATATATCAAATTTGGAGAATTGATTGCAGGGGAATGTAGAATATCCAGCTGGGGATGCAGAACAGATTCTTTCAGACAGGTTTCACACTTGCTGTCTGAGCTGAGATCAGTCTGTCTGATCTGTGTTTATTTGATGAAGTGACAGCACACAGAGCACCTACATCATGCCACCCACTCACATACAAGACAGGTCTTTAACAATACAGACTCTATAAAAAGATAAATCTAGCTTAGTGCAGCAGGGTGCTAGGTATGATTTAATGATTTGCTGTGTGTATTATGCTGTCTCGAGGTGTGAGACAACTGACAAGAATGGAGATTAAAGTCTGATATGATTTATTCAAATTAAGTGTCAAATGTTCTTAGAATAATAGGTGGAATTTCACGGACTTATTTGTTTTCATACTAAAAACAGTGCTAAAGGAGTGATGTCAGGATATATTATAGGTCAGGGAAATATTCTGTCATCTGTCTCTAAATGCGACAGTATGGATGCAGCCATACCTTATGAGCTACAAGTCAAGCCAAGTAAACATGAAAATAACAGAATCAGTGATGCAAACTTCATCAAATATACAACAAATCCCATTTTTGCTGTAAAGCAGCTCTAAAAAGACAGTAGTGTTATTATTCAGCTCTAGACATTTCAGTGTTGATTCAGTTAAGTTCAATAATTGTGTAAATTTCACCAATTATGAAACAAGTTCAATTCAGCTATAAGCAGTTAGAAGTCAATACTATTGTTATTCAGCTCAAGTCAGTTTGATGATGATTCAGTTTGGTATCAGAGCTGATGTTATAAAATTTGTCAATGAAATGAATAAAGCAGCTCTGCAGAAGACAACAGTGTCATCATTCAGCTCAATCCATAGTGTCAGTGCAGTGAAATCAATAATATTACTGTACATTAAGTGTCTTTTAAACCACAAGTCAATGTGTAACAATCTTTCCTTGATTAAGATAAACTATTTTCTTATATAGTGTATTTATATCGCAATGCACCTGCACTTTCAAGATGGGTACACACACACATACACACAAACATAAAGCAGGTGTGCCTATAGCCTCTCTCCCTGCCCTTTACCCACAGAGCCCGACTATGACTCTAACATCTGTGTGCCAGCTGCCACTACAACATCTGAGGGAACTGTGCTCCACCAGGCTGTCCAATTGAGACTAATGACCAAGAGAGAGACTGGCCACTAACACATACATTAACATGTGGTAGGATGTTTTTTTTTAACCACTAGGCCTATACTACTACAATATTGATGGCAAATATTGTTCCGTTCATTAGTGTGCAATCTGTTTGTAGAATCTAGAAGTCAAGTCAGGTTTATATGTGCAATGCTTTTCGCAATATATATTGTTTCAAAGCAGCTTTACAGAAAATCATGATGTTAATGTTTATAATAACTTTATGCCTTGTAGTCACATTCGGCAGATTAGAGTTGGGTGATAATATTGTTTATATTTTGCAACAATATATGCAATTCGAACAGCTGACATTTGCTATATTGTATATATCACCCAGCACAAGTATACTATGTATGTGGATAAAGTTGGACATACTTATATATTCAGATTTGCAATATAGTGCACATCACTTTACCTAAGTGTACTGTATGTATACAGATCAAGTTGGATATAATATATATACAACTTTATATATAAAACTGTATGATAATACAATTTAGAAGAAGTTTAGCACTTAAGGAATAAGATAAGTCATACAAATTTTATTAGTTTATTTAGTATTCTTCAAGAAAAAAAAATGTTATCCAAGTTTCCCTTGGTTTTTAAGCCTTTTTTGTTTATTAGTCTAGTTTGTCTTGAACAGTGATGTTGTTTGCGGTTCTTGACAAAAAGCCTTCTGTAAGGTTCTGTAAGTTCTTTGGTTCCCATCATGCTGTGCACATTTGAGTTCTTCCCCACAGTGGCTAAATGATAATGAGATCCAGCTTTGCCACTGAGGACAGCTGAAGGACTCACACACACACACACATCACAAAAGGCTGCAAATAGCCAATGATGCTTCAGGCAATAAACAATATTAATGTTTTTTTTTTTTTCAATAATTTTTGTTATTTAGGGCCAGATTTACTAAACAACGCAAATTAGTGTGAGACCACAATCCCATAAAAGTGCCAATGAGAGTAGAAAATTCTATGGGTGATGTTCTGACAATGCGCACATTAAAGAATGTGTGTGTGTGTGTGTGTGTGTGTGAGTGTGTGTGTGTGTGTGTGTGTGTGTGTGTGTGTATCATTTATATGACATTTATGAATTTATGGATTTATGGCAGTCATATTTAATGTGGGGCTGACAAGTCATCCGCCCAGTCTATGTGTGGAGATTTAGAAGTGTGTCGTTCTTGAGTAAAGTCCTTTAGCTGAGCCTCCAAGCTTTGGAAGAATGGAGAGCGCGCAAGGAACATTAATATTTATAAATGAATACATGCATATGTTAGATTGCTCTGTTTGGGCAAATGAGAGAGATACTATATGTTGCACACTGAGGGAGACATAGAAAGGGAGATTAAATGAAAGGGATGAGGAGAGAGATCTCCTACAGAGAAAACACACTGCCAAGTCCCTCATCCGTTGCCTGAAATATTGTGATTTGTAACTGCCACTGGGAGCTGCAGTACAGCCAAAAAGCCACAAGAATCAATTCAGTGCTTTTAGTGCTGTAGGCTTTAACTTCAAATACAAAACAAAACAACCAGATGTATTCTCTAAATCAGTCACACACAGAGGTGGACAGTAACAAAGTACATTTACTTGAGTATTGTACTTACCATAACTTTGAGAACCAGCTTCTCCTTAAGATGAATAAGGACTTTTTCAGCTGTGACTGATTTGACCATAGTCAAGATTCCTGTCTTCTGTCATAATTACTATTGACCTGTAAAAGACGGTATCATTGTTTTCAAAACAAAATGAAAAAATTTCGTTTTCAAATGTCAAACACGGTTTGCTGTTTTGCCTTTTTTTTTTTTTACATATAAAGCAGTGTTGCTGTTAGGCAGTTATATAGCTATGGTTGTGTAGTTGGGTTAGCAGGTTGGATTATTTGTTTGTTTAAATATTTTCTGATTACAGAAATATCACTGTCCACTTGATTCAAATGTGGATGAATTAATACACTTTGATGTGTGTACACACTGCTACAGCTGTGTGAGAACACTACCGTGCTGCTTTTGTGATGGTGGGTAGGAGTGTTAAATAAAGAAAATGATTATGACTGTCCCAAAGTCATTTTTCCCCCCAAAGATGTTCAGTTGTTTAATTTCTATTGTTTTTTTTTAACATTCTTAAAAGCTCTTTATTCCACAGATATTACAAACTAGTCAGTGTATTCAGTAGGTTGCTTCAGAGGCATAAGGTATTGCAAGTATAACATACAACAATGCAACAATAATGAAACTATGCATTGACAAAGGAAATTTACTCCTAATACTTAAGTACTTTTAAAAGCAAGTACTTCTATACTTTTACTTAAGTAAAAAATTTGTGTTTACAACTTTCACTTGTAATGGAGTAATATTTGACTACTAGTATCTATACTTTCACTCAAGTAATGGATTTGTGTACTTTGTCCGCCTCTGGTCACACATGCAACCAATGATTTCATTCATTTGGTCAAAAGCAAATAAATAAGCACAAGGTAACCAGAATAAATACTGCTTCACTGTCCTAGACCCATATACTCACAATCCAGATGGGACCAGCAGCAGGTCTTAAAGTAAAAAAGAGAGAACAAAGAAAGACCAGCTCTGTGAACATTAGACTGATCTAGAATTGATTCTGTGGGACCAATTAAATCTGCTAGATGCAAAACACTTTGTACTTCAGTGAATTAAAACAGATGTGATAATGCAACAACTAATTTTAAGAGGTTATGGGGGACAGAGGTGTTAACAGCTAAAGCAAAATTTTTTGAGGATCAGGCCCTTAAACATGTATGCTTTGCTTAGAAGTATCAGTCTGAACTTTATATTACTAAGGAAATTTGCATATGCAATGCCACTCTCAAGACATTTCACAGAATTATATTTAAAATAAAAAAGGAAGTGTTGTGTTTTAGGATGCATGCAAATTATGCAAACTTTTATAAAGGAATTTTCGATGTGCAACCTGTCGAGGTTAATCTCATACTAAATTTGTTTCAGTGCAGATAACCACATTTCAGTTTTTTTTTTATTGGACAAAAAACTGTTTATGTCATGAAATAAATCTATAATAGAATCTATAATAAATAATGACAATACTTGTACATTTATCCATTGCAGACTCAGAGTGTGTATTTCGTTGATATATTACATACTATTGAAAAAAAAACTCTCAAGCTTATTGCTGCTATGGTTTCCTCCTTAATCAATCTTTTTGCGATTATCTATTTATCACCAAGTGAAAATACAACCTTGAACTAACTGTATAAACATACGTAACATCTCAGGTTACTTATGTAAACATGGTTCCCTGAGTAGGGAACGAGACACTGCGTCCTCTAGGGGTCGCTATAGGGAACGCCTCGTCATGACCCGTGTCTGACATTCAAAAAACACCAACAACATGTTGGCCGGCGACAGCCCATAACGTCGCTACTAACGGTGCGACTATAGTATAAATAGGCACTGGGAGAACACGTCATTCACTTCTTCGTCTGAAGTTTGCGTCCAAAGCATGGCAGGAAACCTAGAGGACGCAGTGTCTCGTTACCTACTCAGGGAACCATGTTTACATAAGTAACCTGAGGCGTTCCGTTTCAAGGGAACTTCAAACTGCGTCCTCTAGGGGTCACTATGGGGAACGATATACCCACGCCACCATGCCCTTAGGACGTTAGACGGCTGTCCATGACATTATCCCCTACGGCCAAAGGCCTAGGCTACATACCCCAAAAAACTTACCTGTTAGGGCCAGACTCCTTGGCCCGGGGTATAGCTCAAGGCTTGGAATCAGGAATATATTCCTTTAAGGGGATACGACCAAGAGCCTTACTTAGTCTTGGCCTGTCACACAGGGGCTACCGCTTGCTCTGCATGAGCTTGCTGAAGGAACTGTCTCATCAGACCCCTAGTAGCAACACCCAGTTAAAGTAGGTATCCAGAGGATACATAGGTGGAGTGGTGCCCAAGGTGGAACCGGGGCATTAACCAACTCAAGAAAGGGCATGAAGCTGCCGCGCGTAACCCTTACCATACAGGATTTTAGAAAGAACGCAAAGTACTAGCGTGCGAACTTACCACAGTGTGATTTTAGAAAGTGTTCAAAGACTTCACGTGCACACTTACAATAACATGGATTTTAAAGATACCGTCCTAAGGGGCTCTCGTGGCACTCTGAAAGAGCAGCCCAGCAGCCCATATGGTACATCACCAGAACAAAACATTCGAGAAGCCATCAGCTTGATCTATGGTAAATGCAGGAATGGCTAGATGGCTAGCACCTAGCTGAGGGAGCAACACACCCAGCTCTCAGTCAAGAGGGGGCTCGACCTACAGCATGTTCGTTAAAAATCAAAAGGGTAAGCGTACTGCAAGCTTAGCCAAAAACTCAGTGCACCAGGGAGGCAGAGGAAGGGCCTAGTTCGC
>NW_015506005.1:210950-213519 GCF_001515645.1 Sinocyclocheilus grahami
TTTTTTTTTTTTTACATATAAAGCAGTGTTGCTGTTAGGCAGTTATATAGCTATGGTTGTGTAGTTGGGTTAGCAGGTTGGATTATTTGTTTGTTTAAATATTTTCTGATTACAGAAATATCACTGTCCACTTGATTCAAATGTGGATGAATTAATACACTTTGATGTGTGTACACACTGCTACAGCTGTGTGAGAACACTACCGTGCTGCTTTTGTGATGGTGGGTAGGAGTGTTAAATAAAGAAAATGATTATGACTGTCCCAAAGTAATTTTCCCCCCAAAGATGTTCAGTTGTTTCATTTCTATTGTTTTTTTTAACATTCTTAAAAGCTCTTTATTCCACAGATATTACAAACTAGTCAGTGTATTCAGTAGGTTGCTTCAGAGGCATAAGGTATTGCAAGTATAACATACAACAATGCAACAATAATGAAACTATGCATTGACAAAGGAAATTTACTCCTAATACTTAAGTACTTTTAAAAGCAAGTACTTCTATACTTTTACTTAAGTAAAAAATTTGTGTTTACAACTTTCACTTGTAATGGAGTAATATTTGACTACTAGTATCTATACTTTCACTCAAGTAATGGATTTGTGTACTTTGTCCGCCTCTGGTCACACATGCAACCAATGATTTCATTCATTTGGTCAAAAGCAAATAAATAAGCACAAGGTAACCAGAATAAATACTGCTTCACTGTCCTAGACCCATATACTCACAATCCAGATGGGACCAGCAGCAGGTCTTAAAGTAAAAAAGAGAGAACAAAGAAAGACCAGCTCTGTGAACATTAGACTGATCTAGAATTGATTCTGTGGGACCAATTAAATCTGCTAGATGCAAAACACTTTGTACTTCAGTGAATTAAAACAGATGTGATAATGCAACAACTAATTTTAAGAGGTTATGGGGGACAGAGGTGTTAACAGCTAAAGCAAAATTTTTTGAGGATCAGGCCCTTAAACATGTATGCTTTGCTTAGAAGTATCAGTCTGAACTTTATATTACTAAGGAAATTTGCATATGCAATGCCACTCTCAAGACATTTCACAGAATTATATTTAAAATAAAAAAGGAAGTGTTGTGTTTTAGGATGCATGCAAATTATGCAAACTTTTATAAAGGAATTTTCGATGTGCAACCTGTCGAGGTTAATCTCATACTAAATTTGTTTCAGTGCAGATAACCACATTTCAGTTTTTTTTTTATTGGACAAAAAACTGTTTATGTCATGAAATAAATCTATAATAGAATCTATAATAAATAATGACAATACTTGTACATTTATCCATTGCAGACTCAGAGTGTGTATTTCGTTGATATATTACATACTATTGAAAAAAAAACTCTCAAGCTTATTGCTGCTATGGTTTCCTCCTTAATCAATCTTTTTGCGATTATCTATTTATCACCAAGTGAAAATACAACCTTGAACTAACTGTATAAACATACGTAACATCTCAGGTTACTTATGTAAACATGGTTCCCTGAGTAGGGAACGAGACACTGCGTCCTCTAGGGGTCGCTATAGGGAACGCCTCGTCATGACCCGTGTCTGACATTCAAAAAACACCAACAACATGTTGGCCGGCGACAGCCCATAACGTCGCTACTAACGGTGCGACTATAGTATAAATAGGCACTGGGAGAACACGTCATTCACTTCTTCGTCTGAAGTTTGCGTCCAAAGCATGGCAGGAAACCTAGAGGACGCAGTGTCTCGTTACCTACTCAGGGAACCATGTTTACATAAGTAACCTGAGGCGTTCCGTTTCAAGGGAACTTCAAACTGCGTCCTCTAGGGGTCACTATGGGGAACGATATACCCACGCCACCATGCCCTTAGGACGTTAGACGGCTGTCCATGACATTATCCCCTACGGCCAAAGGCCTAGGCTACATACCCCAAAAAACTTACCTGTTAGGGCCAGACTCCTTGGCCCGGGGTATAGCTCAAGGCTTGGAATCAGGAATATATTCCTTTAAGGGGATACGACCAAGAGCCTTACTTAGTCTTGGCCTGTCACACAGGGGCTACCGCTTGCTCTGCATGAGCTTGCTGAAGGAACTGTCTCATCAGACCCCTAGTAGCAACACCCAGTTAAAGTAGGTATCCAGAGGATACATAGGTGGAGTGGTGCCCAAGGTGGAACCGGGGCATTAACCAACTCAAGAAAGGGCATGAAGCTGCCGCGCGTAACCCTTACCATACAGGATTTTAGAAAGAACGCAAAGTACTAGCGTGCGAACTTACCACAGTGTGATTTTAGAAAGTGTTCAAAGACTTCACGTGCACACTTACAATAACATGGATTTTAAAGATACCGTCCTAAGGGGCTCTCGTGGCACTCTGAAAGAGCAGCCCATAGATGGAAATGGTACATCACCAGAACAAAACATTCGAGAAGCCATCAGCTTGATCTATGGTAAATGCAGGAATGGCTAGCAGTAAGTTACCTAGCTGAGGGAGCAACACACCCAGCTCTCAGTCAAGAGGGGGCTCGACCTACAGCATGTTCATTAGAAATCAGAAGGGTAAGCGTACTGCAAGCTTAGCCAAAAA
>NW_015506005.1:213598-233500 GCF_001515645.1 Sinocyclocheilus grahami
TTTTTTTTTTTTTACATATAAAGCAGTGTTGCTGTTAGGCAGTTATATAGCTATGGTTGTGTAGTTGGGTTAGCAGGTTGGATTATTTGTTTGTTTAAATATTTTCTGATTACAGAAATATCACTGTCCACTTGATTCAAATGTGGATGAATTAATACACTTTGATGTGTGTACACACTGCTACAGCTGTGTGAGAACACTACCGTGCTGCTTTTGTGATGGTGGGTAGGAGTGTTAAATAAAGAAAATGATTATGACTGTCCCAAAGTAATTTTCCCCCCAAAGATGTTCAGTTGTTTCATTTCTATTGTTTTTTTTAACATTCTTAAAAGCTCTTTATTCCACAGATATTACAAACTAGTCAGTGTATTCAGTAGGTTGCTTCAGAGGCATAAGGTATTGCAAGTATAACATACAACAATGCAACAATAATGAAACTATGCATTGACAAAGGAAATTTACTCCTAATACTTAAGTACTTTTAAAAGCAAGTACTTCTATACTTTTACTTAAGTAAAAAATTTGTGTTTACAACTTTCACTTGTAATGGAGTAATATTTGACTACTAGTATCTATACTTTCACTCAAGTAATGGATTTGTGTACTTTGTCCGCCTCTGGTCACACATGCAACCAATGATTTCATTCATTTGGTCAAAAGCAAATAAATAAGCACAAGGTAACCAGAATAAATACTGCTTCACTGTCCTAGACCCATATACTCACAATCCAGATGGGACCAGCAGCAGGTCTTAAAGTAAAAAAGAGAGAACAAAGAAAGACCAGCTCTGTGAACATTAGACTGATCTAGAATTGATTCTGTGGGACCAATTAAATCTGCTAGATGCAAAACACTTTGTACTTCAGTGAATTAAAACAGATGTGATAATGCAACAACTAATTTTAAGAGGTTATGGGGGACAGAGGTGTTAACAGCTAAAGCAAAATTTTTTGAGGATCAGGCCCTTAAACATGTATGCTTTGCTTAGAAGTATCAGTCTGAACTTTATATTACTAAGGAAATTTGCATATGCAATGCCACTCTCAAGACATTTCACAGAATTATATTTAAAATAAAAAAGGAAGTGTTGTGTTTTAGGATGCATGCAAATTATGCAAACTTTTATAAAGGAATTTTCGATGTGCAACCTGTCGAGGTTAATCTCATACTAAATTTGTTTCAGTGCAGATAACCACATTTCAGTTTTTTTTTTATTGGACAAAAAACTGTTTATGTCATGAAATAAATCTATAATAGAATCTATAATAAATAATGACAATACTTGTACATTTATCCATTGCAGACTCAGAGTGTGTATTTCGTTGATATATTACATACTATTGAAAAAAAAACTCTCAAGCTTATTGCTGCTATGGTTTCCTCCTTAATCAATCTTTTTGCGATTATCTATTTATCACCAAGTGAAAATACAACCTTGAACTAACTGTATAAACATACGTAACATCTCAGGTTACTTATGTAAACATGGTTCCCTGAGTAGGGAACGAGACACTGCGTCCTCTAGGGGTCGCTATAGGGAACGCCTCGTCATGACCCGTGTCTGACATTCAAAAAACACCAACAACATGTTGGCCGGCGACAGCCCATAACGTCGCTACTAACGGTGCGACTATAGTATAAATAGGCACTGGGAGAACACGTCATTCACTTCTTCGTCTGAAGTTTGCGTCCAAAGCATGGCAGGAAACCTAGCGGACGCAGTGTCTCGTTACCTACTCAGGGAACCATGTTTACATAAGTAACCTGAGGCGTTCCGTTTCAAGGGAACTTCAAACTGCGTCCTCTAGGGGTCACTATGGGGAACGATATACCCACGCCACCATGCCCTTAGGACGTTAGACGGCTGTCCATGACATTATCCCCTACGGCCAAAGGCCTAGGCTACATACCCCAAAAAACTTACCTGTTAGGGCCAGACTCCTTGGCCCGGGGTATAGCTCAAGGCTTGGAATCAGGAATATATTCCTTTAAGGGGATACGACCAAGAGCCTTACTTAGTCTTGGCCTGTCACACAGGGGCTACCGCTTGCTCTGCATGAGCTTGCTGAAGGAACTGTCTCATCAGACCCCTAGTAGCAACACCCAGTTAAAGTAGGTATCCAGAGGATACATAGGTGGAGTGGTGCCCAAGGTGGAACCGGGGCATTAACCAACTCAAGAAAGGGCATGAAGCTGCCGCGCGTAACCCTTACCATACAGGATTTTAGAAAGAACGCAAAGTACTAGCGTGCGAACTTACCACAGTGTGATTTTAGAAAGTGTTCAAAGACTTCACGTGCACACTTACAATAACATGGATTTTAAAGATACCGTCCTAAGGGGCTCTCGTGGCACTCTGAAAGAGCAGCCCATAGATGGAAATGGTACATCACCAGAACAAAACATTCGAGAAGCCATCAGCTTGATCTATGGTAAATGCAGGAATGGCTAGCAGTAAGTTACCTAGCTGAGGGAGCAACACACCCAGCTCTCAGTCAAGAGGGGGCTCGACCTACAGCATGTTCGTTAAAAATCAAAAGGGTAAGCGTACTGCAAGCTTAGCCAAAAACTCAGTGCACCAGGGAGGCAGAGGAAGGGCCTAGTTCGCTTGATGTTGCCTGTTCCAGGTGCTTTGGGAAAACAGAGAACTCAACTCTCACGTGAGAGGAGAACTTCAAATTCAGAAAGGAGTAGCATGCTCATAGGCAACCCTCTGAAAAAGGGGAGCACTGCTAAACACTACAACGAGAACAGCCCACAGAGCGAGAAATCCAACTCCTCAGAAAGGGAGAGAATTCAAACGCTCGAAAGAAAGCACCATGCTCACAATAACCCTCAATGGTGAGGGGAGCGATGCTTCAAAGGTGTGTCAACAGAGACGCACTGGTTGAGTGGAGCCCAAGGCGAGTACCGGGGTCTAAGCCAACTCAGAGAAAGGGAACGAGGCTAATAATGCGTAACCCTTACCATACAGGATTTCAGAAAGTGCGCAGAGTCTTAGCGTGCACACTTACCACCATGTGGATTTCAGAAAGTGCACAAAGCTTAGCCGCTGAGCGTGCCTTTGCCTCCCTGAACTTCTCAACCACCGTCTCGACGGAGGTACCGAAAAGTTCGGAAGGCAAAACCGGAGTATCGAGAAGAAAGCCCCTCTCTTTCTTCCCGATATCTGCCAGGTTCACCCACAGATGTCTCTCCATTACCAACATAGCCGCCTGGACCTGCCTATAGCAGAGGCGGCCTGCTCAGTAGAACGGAGAGCGAGATCTGTGGTGCGCCGCAACTCAGCTACCTCATCGGGAGAAAGGCCCTCGCCTTTATCCAGGTCTTTCAGTAGATCACCCTGATATGCCTGAAGCACCGCCATCGTGTGCAACGAGGCAACAGCCTGACCTGCTGCTGCGTATGATCTGCCATTTAAGCGAGATGTATCCTGAAGGGGCTTAGATGGCAAGGAGGGAGTCTTAAAGGGTTAGTTCAACGCAAAATTAAAATTATGCTGTGTTTTACTCACCCTCGAAGCATCCTAGGTGTATATGACTTTCTTCTTTCAGACAAATCCAGTCGGAGTTATATAAAAAATTGTCTTTGATCTTTCAAGCTCTATCGTTGTACTCAGCGGGTGTTGCATTCCTTCGGTTCAAAAGACGTGAAATAAAAAGCACCCTTCCACAAAAAAAAGTGTCTCACACGGCTCCGGGGGGTGAACAAAGGCCTTCTGTAGCGAATCGATGCGTTTTTGTAAGAAAAATATTCATATTCAAAACGTAATAATCACTTTAATCTAGCTTGCGCCAACAGTCCTACATGGAAGCAGTTCCGGGGGAATGACGTATGAGGTCAGCGCTGCGCATGCGCCGGTGTGTCTCATGAAAACCAATGTTTGTTTACAGGATCAAAAGAAGCAAAGTTTCCTTACTTTAGCAAAGGAAAACAAGTCTCCTCTTGGCTTATATCGAAATCCTCTGACATTCTTCTTTACAAATCCTCATTTTGTACTTCTAAATAGTGACCATTGTCTATGGTCAGAAAAATAACGCTCATCGAGACGACCTCGCGACGTCACTTTCTTGGCCTGCTTCCACGGCAAGTCAAGCCTCGCCGTGGCGTGGCGTGATCCATAACCTCCGATAGCTCCTCATACGCAGGGCAGGAAGACTGGGAGGGCTCAGCTTCTTCGCCCTCCTCAGACATTTCCTGCTCTTCCTGGGTCGAACCCAGCAGAGCACTGGCCCCTGGATCTGACGATGTTAGGGAAATAACATCATCCTCCAGCGGCTCACTCTTGTCCACAGCCGACGAGCGCGAGAGGGAAAGCCCCTCTTTAAACTCATCGGCCAGATCCGCCTGCGATCCCCACGAGCTCATTCTCCTCTGTGCCTCAGCAGCGGCGGGTCCTGAACCGCGGGGAGCAGACGGCTGCCCCTCTCTCCTCGAAAAGAGAGACAAATGAGAGCGGAGCTTTTTCATCGAAAAACGCTCACAGTTAACGCAGATTGCCCCCTCGAGGTTATCGCGTGCGTGCTCTTCGCCCAAACATGTTGTTGGTGTTTTTTGAATGTATGCTTCAGACATGGGACACGACGAGGCGTTCCCCTTAGTGACCCCTAGAGGATGCAGTTCGAAGTTCCCTTGAAAGGGAACATAATGTATATAACCCTTTTCTACACATTTTTTTTAATGCTAGCATAACGGTGATTGCTTGATGATCTGAACTGAACTAATTCAAATTAATTAATATTAATTCAATCATATCCTTCAGAGACAGAACTATTTGTTTGAGATGTTAAAGTGAACACAATTATCTAATAACACTGAATGTTCAACAGATTCAATGTATGAGGAAAGTCCACTGATTAGGGCCCTATGAAATCAGTTTTATTCTTTCCCAAGTTAAATTTTTTTCTGTTTAAAATTGTCTGGATTCTAATGGAGCATGTGTATATTCTGTTTTAATGGTTAACCACTGATGGTTAAATTTAAAAATATCTTAATTTGTTTTCTAAAGATTTCTTATAGGTTTGGAATGACATGAGGGCAAGTACATTATTTTTTTTGTGTGAACTATTCCTTTAAGAAAAGAAGACAAAAATGATGACTCTCAAAATCAGACAACTCCAAAGTTGGTTTGAGTTCTGCAATGAAAAACACAGACATCAATGGTTTACATAAAATATGAACACGTAATCATACTGTTGTTCATCAAAATGTGAAGTAACCAGGCAGGAGACAACAGAAACATTTATTTTCTAAAAAGAACTCACGTAAATCTCAAAAGAAACAGTCTGGTTAACCACTGATGGTTAAATTTAATTGTATTGATCAAAAAGCATGTCTAATTAATTGAAATCTTGAAACTTACAGAAGTTAACAGCAATTTATTAAAAGTTTAAAAAATATTTTTTTAAAAAATTATGAAATACGTTTTATTTTTTACTAAATTCAGTTTTTACCTAAAATACATTTTTATTTTTAGTTTACATTTTACTGGATTCCATTTTAATGGGTTAATTCAATTGTAATATTCACATTTTTTTAAACAATAATAGGGTCCTAGTTTTTTTTTCAGATATTCTGTGTTATGTACGTTCATTTTTCTGGTAATCAAATTAAGGCATAAAACATTCATTTAATTGATCTTTTAATCAAATGAAAATTAAACAAACCCTTTTTGGCAAACAAAGTGCTGCACACCAGTGCTTTACTGTTAAAACTAAAACATGGAAAAAATTGTGTGATTACTCCTTAAAAATAATCAAGTTTTCATAATAATGTTATTATTAGTACTAACAGTATAGTAGTAAGACAGACATTCTACTGTACAATAGTAATATATTTCTGTCACAATTTCATCAAGTTAAACTGAACTTATATTTTGACAGGTTGCCGTGAAGAATTGTACTTGTGTCTACAGTATATATGATATGCTGGTAGTTTTTCAAAAAATTATTATGAAGTGACTCTCTGATCAGTTCTGGTGATGTTGTTCGTGTAGTTATGTACTCATTTAGTGAGACAGACACTGAAAACACAGTAAGCATAACACACCCTTAAATAAGTGAATCCGCACGTCTGTGCCATTCATTCACACAGAGACATGCAGAACATGCAGGATTCATATTTAAATAGTCTTTTGCGGTTTAATGTTCACAGATACTAGTCCATATCGCGATTTGATTCAAGTGTACTGACCTACTTTTTATTTATTCATTCAAAATTTGGCAATTCCTGTGACATTCCATGTTATACAGTAAATTCCATTTTTATGACTAGATTTTGTTCACGTTTTCTGCACCGCAGAAATCATAAAGCTCTAATAAGCCTATGTGCCGGAGCTTAGCCCCGGACAGCACCCTGATAATAATAATAATAATAATCATCATCATAATTGTACATTATTTTAGCACAAATGCAAGTGGAAAACTTCCACTATTGCAAAATGTGAAGCACAATTTAGAGTTCAGAAATACATAGTAGTAACATTCACACAACAAGAGCTTCCGATGTACTCTGCATGTGAAAGATGTTCAGCCGAATCCGCCCAGCTACTAGAGTACTTATGGAATAATACAGAATACTGAAATTTTTATTTAAATTACACCTTCACCAATTTGTCACAACACACTTACAGCAAAGCAAACTGTTGCTCTCGTCAAAGCAGCAGGCTGAGGTAACACATCCTCCACCCACACGATTCTATAGCAGAGATCTCTGTCTATACTCAGCTAGCTAACTAGCAGACAAGCTCTTTGAAGACAAGATATGTAGCAGTTTTCAGGGGAAAAAATGCATGGGTGAAGTGTCTCCATATGACAAAGACAGGGAAATGTCTACTGCAGATATTTCTGAATAACACATAAAAGGCATATTTAACTTTATATGGAGTATTGATTACAGATTGATGTATAGTTTCAAAAGGAAAAAACAAGCAGCATCCCAAAGACCATATGAACCACATTCTAATGCCACAGGATCTGCCACTGCTAGATTTCCGTTACAAAATTATAAAACAATCAACAGTGTTTGAAAAAGTTACTGGAGTAACAAGCAGGCAGCATCTGTGACATTGCTTTCATACAACAAACAAGAACTTAATATTTAGTTACTTATGTATTAGACACAATATTGGTTACTTTGTTTTTGAACCTGCAATGAAAATAACTCCAAACTGGACTGTCTGGAGAAGTGCACTGATACAAACAGAGAAATGTCAACTATTGGACTGTTATATCAGCATTCTTGGAACACAGCTAAACCAATCAAATTCAAAAACTGGAACTAACTTTTTGGCTACACTGGCAGTTTAAAAGTTTGGGGTCCGTACACATTTGTAATGTTTTTGAAATAGATCACTCAACAAGGCTGCATTTTTTAAAATCAAAATACAGTTACAAACTATAGCATTGTGAAATATATACTCAATTGCTCGAAAGCCTCAATACCTTTTAAAGTGGTGATTTACTGTGGCTTTACCCTAATAAGCACAAACTTGCACAGCTCAACTGAGAGACAGACAAGAAGAAAAATTATATGATGATGGCATGACTGAATGTCACACCATCTTCTAAGGATCAACTCAACCAGCCTATTTCACCCAGCACTATCAGTTGAGCAGATGGATAAAGATGTTCCTTTCCTACTTACTGCAAAACTGCCTATATAAAAATGTATTTATGCTCAATGCATTGACAATTGCCGGTCTATAACTTTTGCTCATGGAATGAGTTTATGAGGTAAACAAATTATATTTTCTGAAGATTACTAACAAACCTCTACAATGTGAGTAATCACTTGCATTTGCGACTAAATCTTCACTCTGGGCGACTAAATGATGTCTAACATTACACTCTAAAAAACGCTGGGTTGAGACCGCTGGGTAAGGACGTTGGGTTGTTTTAACACAATTTTGGGTTGAAAATTGGTCTTGATCAATAACCCAGCGGTGCTGGGTTGGGAAAGCAGACGCGAAAGAGAGCACGCACGTCACGTTAACATCGGACGTATCTCGACGACACCAGTGAAGCCTCCATTTTCTCAGCGTCTTCAGATGGAAGAAAAAATGACAAAAAAAATCATTTACTTGCCCTCATGTCATTCCAAACCTATAAGACTTTTGTCTATCTTTAGAACACAAACGAAGATATTTTTAATTTTCTCTCATATTTTTTTGTTAATCCATTGAAAGTCTAGATAATCAGTATTGTCAAGCTTCAAAAGAGTTATTGTAGAAGTAATCCATGCCAATATTTTTATATGGTGAAGAAATACATATTTATATATGGTATATATTTCTTCATTTTGGTGAAGAAAAAGTACACACTTCTAAATGTGTAGTAGAAGAGTAGGCAAGCTTTGGGACATACTATCACGTCACACAATTGCGTCTTTAAAGGACTGCTCTGTCGCACCTGGTGCATGCACCCTGTCACTGTAAACTGGCCTGTCAATCATCTTGTCACAGTTAACATCCTCCACATTTCATTTCATTTAACTTCCTACCGTACTGGAGAGAAAAGAAGTAGCTCGTTGATCTGCCAGTTTTTAATGCGGAGAACTCTGCTCATATTTTCTGCATAATCATGCATTTAAAAGTTAACGACCAAATAGATGTTTATAAAAGTTCACATTGCTGTTGCAGATTAAATATAACACGGATAACAATAAATAAATATTTTTTACCAGGTTAAATGTTGATTATTAGTTACTCAAACCCCTTTTTGTAAACCACTCTACCTAACCGCAAGTCGCGCACATCCGCCGTTTGTAGTTCTGGACCGAATCCTTCGACAAAGCGCAATGGATTGTGGGCAATTTTAGACATTAGAGTGTGCACGGATCCACACTTCAAAAATCGACCTGAAATAGTAGACAATCCGGGGACTTTTGGCATACTCTTTTCAACATACTATGCTTTGGGACACACTTATTCTAATCTCACATACTATTTAGGATGGATAGTATGAACATTGAGACGCAGGGTGTAAATGACTATTAAATCCCCCAAACATTGAAGTGGGTCGACACCTTTTCTTACAGCCAGAGGGCGGTGTTTCCATGGAATAGTCAAGAAAGGACTTTATTATTAAATCGAGCCAAATGTTACTAAAGAACTATTTATTTGTTTATGTTTTGGTTGACTGGTGATTTTCGCAGAGTGCTTAGTGTGGACATTGTGTTCTTGTTTGTTTTTCAAGAGTCTTTGCGTTTCTTGCCACACGCTTTTCTGAAAAATCTGAAAAAGGAAGTGCAGCGCTGCTGTGTGTGTACATTGGAACACTTTTTTGTACGTGAAGCATCATTCTGACTAACGTTACCAGAGAAGAAAGATTCACTTTTGGTACCCAGATAGCACACATACGTCTGCAAGATGTCTGTTAAAGATCTCTTGATCTGGAAAGCATCTTCTGTGTACAAACATCTGACAGACATATTTCAGATGTCAGTTTTACATTCATTCTAAATCATAAACATCTTAAAGACATCTAATAAACGTCTTTTTGACATCTAAAAGGAAACATCCTATAGACGTATTGCAGATGAGCAAACACTCTAAAAAATACATCTTGCAGATGTAAATGCAGATGTCAAATAGACGTCTCCGAGATGTAGGTGTGTTATCATGTGGCACATGATTTTATTTTGAAATCTGAAAAAGTTAGTGCAGCGGTGCTCTGTGTGTACATTGGCACACGTTTTTGTACATGAAGCATCATGAACTTTTGGGTACAAGCTCTACAAATATACGTTTAAAAGGTTTCACCCTATCTCTTAGCTCCTGGCTGATGAAGGGCACAAGGTACCGTTTTAGTTTCATGCCGTGTGGTAAACTTTGAAAGACTTTGAAGTGTTTATTTTAGCGATCTCCTCAGAAGCTATTCACTTTTAAGCTAAAACGTTTAGCGGGTAGCATATAAGTTTCGAATATCAGTGATGACCATTTCATTTGCTAATGTTGCTATTCAGAGAGAGTGTGAATCATTGTTACTGTCTTAAGTAGAACACAGTGTATTATTGCCTCGTCAGTGTTATAGTTTCTCTTGGTTTGCACTCCAGAAAGACTGTTTACGGTAAATCAGGTCTTTATTTGGTCATTTTATGTTTTATGTTTTTCTCTCTAAGTTGATATCATCAGTTGTACCAAAATTAATTAATTGTTAACTCAGGTGTTTCATTTATTTCTCATTGCACTCTAAAAGGAGATTGGTTTGATTTATAAAATCAAATAGGTCATATACTGTAGGTAGCACTTCGAAAGAAGTTTGTCAATTGTTTAAAACTCATTTTTTTGCATCGTTGTTGCTTTATCTGCATTACATATTGTTACTGTCAGAGTTAAATTAATTCATATTATTCAGGCTTACTACAGTACAGTAAGGCAAGGTTATTACATTAGCCTGTATACTAAAAATGTGATTTATTGTCACACTATTTATGATGTAGGCCAATCAGATTGCAACTGTGTATCTATTAGTTTATAGGTTTGTTTTGGATATTTATTTATAGTTTGCAGGAAGATGTCTAATGACACCTTGTTTGTTTGTTTTTATTCAGCTCTTACGGTGTTTTTTGAAGATTAAACCCTTTGTAAACATCAGTTCCTGAGAGTAAAGTGCATCTGTTCAGCTGGGAATGCTACAGTAAGAGCTTGTCCTTACTCTGTAGAGTAAGCGTTTTACCTAGAAAAAACAACAGCTTCACCTCATCAGTCCTACCACACATCTGAAAGCTGTCTAATGACAACCAAAAGACTTCCACGGAAACCCACGGAAAAGATGCGTGCATATGAAGAAGGTGAGGCCCTGAAAAAGGAGAAAAGATTGATTCAGCTGTACGAACAATGGAAGGACCTGGTTCGCAACATAAGGGAAGAGCTAAAAACAGGCATTAGTGAGAGCCAACTGGTAGTGCTTATTAATACACTTGAGAAGGGAAGGGATAATGTCATGCACATCTACCTGGAAATCAGAGATTGCATCGCTCCATCCAGTGACACTAGACGCATAATTGATGCTTGTGAAGCTGTGACAAAAGATATTTCGAAGATCATTTTTGACAGAATGGCATGCCTTGAGGACTTTGACAGAGAAAATGTAAAACACAGTCTTCGTGAGTTACTCCATCACGATTATGCTCGCTCTGTCTACGGATCCACAGTCTCACGCCCCACATCGTCAAGGTCAGTTTTGTCCATTGCAGCTAAGCAAGCAGATGCAGCAGCTGAATTAGCAGCCAAAGAAGCGGAATACTCAGTGATACAAGAGATCAAAGCTCGGAAGTGTGAACTGGAAAAACTAAAGGCAGAGAAGGATCTAAAAGCAGCTAGAGCCAGACTGCAGGCCTATGGTCAAGAAATGGCACAAGAAGACAGCATTCATTCTTCAGATTCAAATAGAGGGGAACAGCGGGATGTAAGTGTAACACCACAACAGCATGTGGTTCCATTTCATATTCAATGTCCTACCAACATCACAGCAACGCGTCCTACTGACATCACAGCAACATCCTCACCTCCAAAATCTGATATATCTTATCTCGCTCAAGCTGTCCAAGATAGCATAGCTCTGAACAGGCTGCCTACAACAGAACCATCTGTGTTCAACGGTGATCCTATCCAGTTAATTGAGTGGAAGACTGCATTTGTGTCGCTCATTGATGGAAAGGCCATTTCTTCTGCTGACAAGCTGTGCTATTTAAAAAGATACGTTGGTGGTCCAGCTCGTAAGTCTCTTGATGGTATCTTCTACAGGACTGAAAGAGCTTTATTGCCAAGTATGTTTGCACATACAAGGAATTTGTTATAGTGTCACAAGCTTCCAGTACACAGAGACAACAACAACACACAGATAATAAAAATAAGATGTGAATAAAATACACATGCATAAATATAAACCACAAAAAAAGAATAAATGAGGATAAAAGAATGAGGCTTATAATGATGCGTGGAACAAGCTGAACCAACGGTATGGACAGCCATTTGTTATACAGAAGGCATTCAGGGAAAATCTAACCAAATGCTCTAAGATTCAGCCTAGGGATGCTGAAGGTTTCAGAGAATTCTCTGACTTCTTGAATGCATGTCATCAAGCTATGCCTCATGCCAAAGGGCTTGAAATACTAAATGATTGTGATGAAAATCAGAAACTGGTACACAAATTACCAGATTGGGCAGCAGCATGTTAGAACCGTCAGGTCACGCAGACACTGATTGAGACTTATGACTTTCCAAAGTTTATAGATTTTGTGACCTTCATGTCAATGGAAGCAGAGATTACTTGTAATCCTGTCACCTCCTTCAGCGCTCTTCGTGCCTCTGACCCCACTTCAGAAAAGCAGAACCTTAAGGACAGTAAAAGGAACAGGGCTAACGTCTTTCACATTCAAACAGCCACGGAAAATAAACAAAATGACGAAAACGAACAAAAGCCCACTAAAGGGAATTACAAAATGTGTTTCTTCTGCAAGGACAGCAAGCATAAGATTCACAACTGTCCTACATTTGTGGCAAAATCATTAGAAAAGAAACAGAAATATGTGAAGGATAACAAACTCTGCTATGGTTGCATGAAACCAGGCCACAGCGCAAAAGACATCCGTCTGTCCTGTGACATCTGTAGAGGTAGACATCCAACGTGTCTACATGATGAAAACTATACAAAGAAAGTCAACTCTGCACCAGTTTCAAACCAAGGTGACACAGTAGGGGTTGAACGACTTCTGACTTTTTGAAGTCGACTTTTATGTGATGAAAGTCGAGTCGAAGTTGACTAGTCGCTAATGACGTCATTAATGAACAAATAAGTCTGGGGCTGTGACAAACACCTTGTGCACAGCTATGGCATATGATATGACACAGCGCTGCCCACATGGCTGTTGCTCCTATAACAGCTTTTTTATCAGTTCTTTTGTCTTTGGGTAGTTATATTTCTCACAGATTTCTGCTCGTTCTAAATCAGATACAGATAAAGTAGCACAGTAAAGATTACAGCGACAGCGATTGCGTGTGTGAATTAATTCTACCTGGCAGCGTCTCTCTACTAGTAGTGAAGCTGTGGAATTTACTAGTTATTAAGAAATATATGCTTGAACTTTTCAGTTTCTAAGCTATTTTATTGCTCCTATAACAGCTTTTTTATCAGTTCTTTTTCTTTTTTCTTTCTTTGGGTAGTTATATTTCTCACAGATTTCTGCTCGTTCTAAATCAGATACAGATAAAGTAGCACAGTAAAGATTACAGCGACAGCGATTGCGTGTGTGAATTAATTCTACCTGGCAGCGTCTCTCTACTAGTAGTGAAGCTGTGGAATTTACTAGTTATTAAGAAATATATGCTTGAACTTTTCAGTTTCTAAGCTATTTTATTGAAAAATCACAGAACAGTGTTGACAATACATTTCCGTGTTGAACGATTCTATGCGCGTGATGTACGCGCTACTGTCTGTAGCCTATATGTGTGCGTTACAGTGCAGCAGCACATTAGATTAGAACGCTGATTAACTTACCTGTACAATAAGCTGTTTAAAACGTGCATTCTCCCATTCAATTTCGAGCATCCAGTAATTCTGTCCTGTGAGACTGAAGTTGACAACCATGACCACAAAGGATGTTGTCATGCCGAGTGAAAGGGTGTCAGGTCTCAAAGTAAGAGGGTACAGCTCCTCCGTTGTCCTCAACCTGCCCCCTGCCTACACTAAGGACTCCATTCCAGTGAACCGTACTCATATCCCTACTTGTGACACAGCACGGCATTGGAAGCATCTCTCTACAATAGTGGATAAAATTCCACCTCTGCAGGATTGTGAGGTTGGTCTCCTAATAGGCTACAGCTGTCCAAAGGCTTTGGCACCAAAACAGGTGATTTTATGAGGAGACGATGCACCTTATGCAGTCCATACAGACCTAGGATGGAGCATTGTTGGTCGCCTGTCTTCACACCATGAATCACAAAGCTTCAACACCATCTGTCATAGAGTCAGCATAAAAAAGCTCCCTCCAATGACCCCAGCAGATGTTATTAAAATATTGGAGTTTGACTTCAAAGACGCTGGTGAAGATAATAAAACTGTCACAGGATGACATCCTCTTCTTGACCAAACTGCAGCAAGGCATAAGGAAGAATGACCATGGGCATTACGAGATGCCTATTCCCTTCAAAAGGAGACCTCATTTGCTTAACAATAAGCAGCTTGCCATTGTAAGGCTCAATCATCTTAAAAGGAAATTGCTAAAAGATGAAAAGTACAAGGAACACTATGTGAGGTTTATGGAAGAGGTCATTGAAAGATGTGATGCAGAAGAAGTGCATGATGAAGGAAAGGATGGAGAGAAGTGGTACATCCCTCATCATGGTGTGTATCACCCTAAGAAGCCAGACAAGCTCTGTGTTGTCTTCGACTGCTTCGCCAAGTACCAGGGAACCAACCTCAATGACCACTTGCTCCATGGCCCAGATTTAATGAATAATCTGACTGGTGTTCTTGTAAGATTCAGACAACATCCCATTGCCCTTATGTGCGATGTTGAAAAGATGTTTCACCAATTTCATGTGGAAGAAGCAGATCGAAACTACCTCCGTTTTCTCTGGTGGAAAAACTGAGACTTGGCTTTACACCCACAAGAATACCGCATGAAGGTCCATCTTTTTGGTGCAACCTCACCACCTGGATGCGCCAACTATGGTCTGAAACATCTTGCTAAGGAGAATGAGGGTATGTATCCTCTTGACTTAAAATTCATAACAAAAAACTTTTCTGTTGATGACAGTGTCACCAGTGTAGTCAGCACAGAAGAAGCTATCCAGGTAGTAAGAGAAGCTCGACAACTGTGTGCCTCAGGTGGTCTTAGACTGCAAAAATGTATTTCAAATGACAGAGTTGTCCTGGATAGCATTCCAATTTCTGAACGAGCTATTGAAGTAAAGGTGCTTGACCTCAGCTTCGATTTCACACCTTTAGAGAGAGCTTTAGGGATCCACTGGCACATTGATTCTGACAACTTCAGATTCTCTGTTGACCTCAAAAATCAGCGAGCAACACGCTGTGGCATGCTATCCACAGTTGCGTCTATGTATGATCCACTGGGCTTTATTGCTCCTTTCCTGCTCAGTGTAAAATTAGTGCTTCAGGAAATGTGCAGAAACGGAACAGGCTGGGACAACCCCCTTCCTAAAGAATTGCAGCCAAGCTGGGAGCGTTAGAAAGCTGATCTTGTGAACTTGGAAAAGATCAGTATACCCCGCTGCTGTGTGCCTGCAAAATTTGGAAAGGTCATCAAAAGATAACTACATCACTTCTCTGATGCGAGCAACAGCGGATATGGCCAGTGTACCTATTTGAGACTCACAAACGAAGAAGGAAATATCCATTGTGCCCTGGTCATTGGTAAATCCAGAGTTGCTCCCATTAAGGTCCAGACTATCCCCAGGCTCGAACTGACAGCTGCTGTCATCTCAGTTGCCATGGGCAATATGCTTAAAAAGGAGCTGGAATATGCAGACATAGAAGAGCATTTCTGGACCGACTCCCAAGTGGTTTTGGGATACATTAACAACGAAGAATGCCGTTTTCGTGGCAAACAGAGTGCAAAAGATATATATCAGCACTACTCCTAAACAGTGGAGATATGTTCCCAATAATGAAAACCCTGCTGACCATGCATCAAGAGGTTTAAACGCTGGTGAGATTCTTACATCTAATTGGTTGACCAGGATTCTTATGGAAGAAGGATATAGCTCCTGTTGCATATATTGACACATCACTAACGATTGGAGATCCTGAAGTGAGACAGGCTCAGACACTGAGCACACAAACAACAGAAGTCAGCCTCTCAGACTGCTTGTCAAAGCTGTCTTCATGATCTGGAGCTGTCCAAGCTGTGGCTCGCCTCATTCGTCTAGCCAAAGGGGACAAGTCCATTAGTCACAGTATGGTAGCTGAACGAGAAGATGATAAATGCGTCATCATTAAAGATTTCCAAATAAACACTTTACTTGAAGGGGTGTGCATAAGACTGACATGACACCTTCATAATCATGACATGACACATGTCATGAATATGAAGGAGGTTTTATGTATCCAGAGGATATCGGGTTATTGACCAAGTGGGCTCAGCTGTCACCTAGCAGCAGGCTGTATCATCTTGATGCCTTCTTAGATCAAGAAGGAGTACTCAAGGTGGGAGGAAGGCTTTGCGACGCATCCTTACCCAGCTCAGTCAAACACCCAGTGACCATTCCTAAAGATCACCACATAACAAAGATGATCATCTATCAATGTCATGAGCATGTCAAGCACCAAGGAAAGGGTCTCACAATTAATGAGATCAGATCACAAGGCTACTGGATTACAGGAATGAGCAGAGCAGTAGCATTCCATGTGCATCACTGTGTGAAATGTCGGAAGCTTAGGAGACCCACAGAAGAACAAAGAATGGCCGACCTCCTTTCAGAGCATACGAATCCATCCCCACCGTTCACGTACTGTGGTATGGACTGCTTTGGTCCCTTTGTCACTAAACACGGTCAGAAGGATCATAAAAGGTACGGTCTCCTCTTCACATCCAGAGCTATTCATATAGAAATGGTGGATGACATGTCTACAGATGCTTTCATCAATGGCTTGCGCTGTTTCATTGCATTGCGGGGAGCAGTGCGCCAAATCAAATGTGACTAGGGCACCAACTTTGTAGGAGCCAAGAATGAGCTGAAAAATGCTCTCAAGGAGATTGACGCTGATCGTCTGACAGTGTTCTTAGCTGAAAAGCAGTGTGATTTTGTCCTAAATGCGCCCCATTCAAGTAATGCTGGTGGGGTATGGGAGAGACAAATCAGAACAGTGAGGAATGTTCTTCACTCAACTCTCTCACTCTCTTCTGGCAGACTGCATCATTGCGGACATTCTTTTATGAAGCTATGGCGATTGTAAACAGCAGACCACTCTCAGTTGATAACTTAAACAACCCCAACAGTCTTGCACCTCTCACCCCTAATAACCTGCTTACTATGAAGTCCTAAAATAAGCATTATATGGTTGAAAACAATGAATATTTGTGATAATATGACAAGCGCTTAGCGCGTCCGATCTGGCTCTGCGCCACACAAAGCGCAAAAGCGAATTTAAATTCAGCAGTTGATAATGTGACGCACTGAAAGTTCTAATCACACCGGTGTGATCGTACGCTTCAGGGACCAGCCAAGACTGATCACACTGGTGTGATCGTATGCGTTAAAGGGTTAAATCCAGCCAAATGTTACTAAAATCACTATTTATTTGTTTATGTTTTGGTTGACTGGTGATTTTCGCAGAGTGCTTAGAGTGGACATTGCGTTCTTGTTTGTTTTTCAAGAGGGTTTGCGTTTCTTGCCACATGATTTTATTTTGAAATCTGAAAAAGGAAGTGCAGCGGTGCTCTGTGTGTACATTGGCACACGTTTTTGTACATGAAGCATCATGAACTTTTGGGTACAAGCTCTACAAATATACGTTTAAAAGGTTTCACCCTATCTCTTAGCTCCTGGCTCACAAAGGGCACAAGGTACCGTTTTAATTTCATGCTGTGTGGTAAGCTTTGAAAGACTTTGAAGTGTTTATTTTAGCGATCTCCTCGGAAGCTATTAACTAACGTTTAGTGGGTCATTAGCATATATACAAGTTTCGAATATCAGTGATGACCATTTGCTAATGTTGCTATTCAGAGAGAGTGTGATTCATTGTTACTGTCTTAAGTAGAACACAGTGTATTATTGCCTTGTCAATGTTATAGTTTCTCTTGGTTTGCACTCCAGAAAGACTGTTTACGGTAAATCAGGTCTTTATTTGGTCATTTTATATGGTTTATGTTTTTCTCTCTAATTTGATATCATCAGTTGTACCAAAAGTAATTAATTGTTAACTCAGGTGTTTCATTTATTTTTCATTGCACTCTAAAAGGAGATTGGTATGATTTATAAAATCAAATAGGTCATATAGGTAGCACTTTGAAAGAAGTTTGTCAATTGTTTAAACTCATTTTTTCATTGTTGCTTTATCTGCACTAAATATTGTTCCCTTTCAGTCGGTCACTCTCGACGTCACGTCGGAGGACCGACGAAATTGGGATCTCGCTTAGAGGGACCAATCTACTTCGAGTGTAAACTAAACGAGCCAATGCACATTGGCATGCGCTTATTGCATCCAGCTGCTGCTGATCACAGCGTGAGTATAAGTAGGCAGCAGGTGCAGCGCATATTCAGCTTTTCGCTTCGGAGCCGAGCGATCACATCGTTCCGCTCCTGACTACTCTACGGAGAGAAGACTGAACGAGTTCAGCACGCTCTTGGAGAGCTCTTCGTGTTGGAGGACGGCGCTTCAGCGGTGGTGGTTTCCCGTGTCGAGTGGGTTGCACACATCAGGCCGCACTACCCCCTGATTGTGTTGCAAATGATCATCTCCCCTGTGCGCCCAGCACGCCACTTCAAACATTAGTAGATTCAATTCATTCATTAACATCTGTGATAACTTGCTAAAGGAAGAAATGGGCCTGGCACAGATGGGCTTATCCATTTTGAGTGCGGCCCAGTGGCTTCACACCTGAATATATGACCCAAATAGGTCGGTCTCGGTTTAAACTTCATAGCAGGTGTATAACCATAAACCTTGGATATCAGCCGACTACCTCCCAAGTAACTGAGTGGGTGGTAGACAAACTGCTCAATCAGGCAGTGGGAATAAAGAAGCTGCAGACATCTATAAAGTGATCTATGTGGTAAATCTCCGACCTCTCTCGCTCTCACTGTGTTTACGTGCGAGTGGTGTTTGCGCATCAATTAAAGCAGCGCATATATGACGGAGATTAAACTCACTTGGAACTACCTGTGCATTAAACGGTTTTAATGCATACCTGCCAGCTAATCAAAATTGAGTATTCAGACAGACCATGGAATAAATATAAATAAAAAATATATAAACTACAAAATTTTAAAATAAAAACTTTACTAGCCAATGGTGAGTCTATTGCCAAGGTGTGCATAGAGGTTTGACTAATGAAACAGAGCATGTAATTAAACATACCATATTGAAATAAATACTCTAATGTTTAAGATTCCAGACTGTGCCTAGCAATATGGTAACTTCCCACAGTACAAGCAAATTTGTTAAAAATGTACATGTAACCTGCAACCTCCCATATAGTCCCTAAATAAAAGATCCATGAATAAGGAATGATAATGGCTCCTTTACAATTGGACTGAGGCCATGCAGAGCACATCTTCAGCCCCAGAGCCACTGCTGCCTCCAGGAATACAATGAGAGTTTTTGAGGTGCCAGCAACTGAAATCAAAGGCAATGAGATGCAGCCCATCTATGACACATGCTGTACTGCTTGAAGGCACCAAGACCAAACCAGTCCAGTAAAAGCTTCATCTGTGACCACAGTTATCATATTATGATTTGAAAGGGCTTACACACTTCAAACATTAGTAGATTCACTTCATTCATTAACATCTGTGATAACTTGCTAAAGGAAGAAATGGGCCTGGCACAGATGGGCTTATCCATTTTGAGTGCGGCCCAGTGGCTTCACACCTGAATATATGACCCAAATAGGTCGGTCTCGGTTTAAACTTCATAGCAGGTGTATAACCATAAACCTTGGATATCAGCCGACTACCTCCCAAGTAACTGAGTGGGTGGTAGACAAACTGCTCAATCAGGCAGTGGGAATAAAGAAGCTGCAGACATCTATAAAGTGATCTATGTGGTGATACTTGTAAAAGCTGTCCAAACATGAGACACTGAGAATCCCAACGCAGTGCAAGCCAGAGGGCATCAAATAGCAGCCGGCTGCACTGGACAATCTAGCATCAAGCACACACACACACACACACACACACATTTATATATATATATATATATATATATATATATATAT
>NW_015506005.1:233539-242969 GCF_001515645.1 Sinocyclocheilus grahami
TATATATATATATATATATACATACAGTATATATATGGAACAAGATTATCCCATTCAAATCAATGATAAACAGCTTTGGTCAAATGTAATCTAAAAGTAATCAAAAAGTTAAACTATATTACCTAAAACGTGTAATGTAATATCTTACATTACTTACTACAATTTTTATCATGTAATTTGTATTCAGTAATAGACTACAATTTGTAAGTAATCTACCCAGCACCGTCTATAAATGAGCTAAGAGTAACTGCAAGAAAGAAAATGTTTCCAGTGTCTCTTCAAACTAGTCATCTTGAAAAAGATTTCATATTTGAAAATGTGCTTCTGCCTGGATTATCTGACTGGCAGTATGCTCATCAAAATCTGCATGTTTTATGCTCTTCCTGTCTTGGTGCTGAGTGGACCACCACCTGCTCCATGTGTCCTTGCCCCGAGCCAAGTCAACAGACAACGGACTGTTTAGTCACCTAAACACAAATGCAGGATCTCTCACGCTGATGAAAAGAGGCACATTCAAGATGCACAGTATAAATGCAATTCAGAGCACTATACTGCTTGTTGAGATTAATAATTTAAGTGATGTACCTTATGTCCTAATTACATAACTTATGTTTGGTCATTTTTATTTAACATTTATTTCAGTGTGACAACAATTGTGTCTCCAAAAGACCTTTGTCCACAGAGATCAACATGTCCTCCAAGATGTTTACCTCCCCTCTGACTAATTACTAACCGAGTGAAGAGATTTTAGAGCTCAGCCCTCTTACTTCCCACCAATAGAACGTCTCACTTGAGATAACAGTGGCATCTGTCCAAAAATTCCATTTGCATAAGCATCAGCTTGTGTGTTGTGAGGAGTTTAACACAAATCTCATTAACCTATGGGTTAAAAGAGTCTGCACCCCTAATTTCTCTCCCTGTCAACTTCAGCCACATAATTCACAGCAACTAGCTTCCATTTTTAAATCTCAATCAGTGGAAAACCAAGGGGGAAAAAACCTTGAGCCTTTATGCTATAATTAGAAATATACAAATGTATTCCTCTCTCAAATACAGTCATGGTTTATCACCTAATCCACAACAATTACTTCACCTCCAATAACAAAGGACATACAGCTTCAAGGTAAAAGTTAATGAGAGGCTATGATTTAAAAAAAAAAAAAATGTAGTTGGACTAGAAAGCTAAATTAAAAATTGTTAAAAACATTTCCTCAGAGCAAACATGAGGTATTTTTGCATTAGAGAGGAAATGGGTGTGGTCTGGGGGGGTATTTTACGTAGCAAGGAGATCTGTAAAATAATCCATGTTACATCAGTGGTTCAACCGCAATTATACAAAGCTACGAGAATACTTTTTGTGCGCAAAAAAAAAAATGGTTATATGCTGCAGGAATCCATGTGACAACCACTGATGTCACATGGATTTTACAGATCTCCTTGCTACGTCTCTGGACTTGGGAACATTTCAGTTGCGTTGCTGTCTATGCAGGGTTAGACAGCTCTCAGATTCCACCAAAAATATCTTAATTTGTGTTCCAAAGATGAACGGAGGTCTTACAGGTTTGAAACGACATGAGGGTGAATAATTTAAAGACAGAATTTTCATTTTTGGGTGAACTAACCCTTTAAATGTTGAAAACCAATGTAGAATCTATATGCAAACTCAGCTAAGCTTTTGATTAAGTTTATTAATTAGTGAATGTGCTGATTATTTGATAACATGCATATCATAACTTGTCCAGTTCAACATCTGTATTATACTGAACATTGGAATTAACATCTAAATACTGTTGTTGAAACATCTTTGTATATCATAAATGTAAGACTTTTTTTCTCAAGTTAAGGCAGTGTTATTCAGTCGAGAGAAGAAAAGCCACATCATATGAGCTAGATAAAAATCTCTGAGTACTGACATTCATTATTTCTAACTATACAATAGACATTGTATGCATATTTTCTACTGTATAAATAACTGTGGACAAGTAAAAAGCATTTTACATCAACCTCTCCAGTGCACACGCACACACACACTACAAGTTTAACAGGGAAATGTGTAAAAGTCCACTTGTGCTCTTAGAATTGTGTGTGGTAAGTGATTATTCCTGACAGTAATTAAAGGAAGGGGAACTCTTGTCACTGAATTGGTACCTTTCAGGACATTCATCAAATTGTGCCTGTGGGTTAGACTTAATTTCTCTTCAAAAAGCATAAAGGAAAATCATCTTTGCACAGAGCCGCTTTGAGTCTTATCTGGAGTACTAATGGTTGTACAACCCAGAGCACAAATTAGTTTAGGAATAATCAGCAGTTAGCTGGGCAGAAATAAGCAATAATTAAACTTTAACCTAAAGGAAAAATCATAATTTAGATCATACATTATTGATCATACATTATAGATCATACATGCACTCTAAAAAATGCTGGGTTGTTTTAACCCAATGTTGGGTCAAATATGGACTAACCCAACTGTTGGGTTAAATTTTGGCAATGGACAGCTCAATTTTACTGCACTGCCTTGCGCATTAACCTGCTTCTGAAACCCAATAGAAAGATTCAGTTGATATGCAAGAATAGTCTTATTTTCACATTCAACTTCTCACAATTGAATTATTGTGCACAAGGACAGCTCAATTTTACTGCACTGCCTTGCTCATTAACCTGCTTCTGAAACCCAATAGAAAGATTCAGTTGATATGCAAGAATAGTCTTATTTTCACATTCAACTTCTCACAATTGAATTATTGTGCACAATCCCATTTAAAGATATTGGAGATATGTTTATTATGGCTTCAGTAGCCATTACAGTCTTTTGATGAGAAATGCTCCATGCTCCATTCAAGGCTATAGTGCAGTTTCATTAATACTGACCTTTCCCATAGTTGAAGTGGAGTTTGATGGCTTTGCCTTGGTTGATGTGAAGATACGTGAACCCAATGGCAAACATAAGCAAAACAAGCAGCAGAAGGAGTTTGAACTGCTTGCGGATCTTCTTCAGAGGAAAGCGCATCCTCATCACAGCAACATCACCCACTCAGTGGAAAATTCAGACTTGTGCCCCTTCAGCATTGATCTTGTACAGCTAGAAGATATTGAAATGATGTTTCACACTCACAATACTGATAACAGTTCCCAGATTAGAACAGATTTAGACTTGCTAATGAATGAGCATATCTTTCAGCAATGCCATTCTAAACTTCCGAGTCTGATGCAGCTACTGAAAGGTAGTCTATTTTTTTTTATATAAATGACATTTTACACAGCTACACGTATCCTACATTCGTCATAAATGCCACAGGCAGTTATTATTGCTGTTTTTCTCAGTAAAACTGGCATGTCTAACCGGTGTCACCATAGGAGATGTGTGTGTTGCCTGATGCTGCGCTGTACTGTGTCTATCTTGACTGCTCACTTGAGTCCAGCCAGCACAATATTTGGTATAACAAGCGGGGCAGTTCATCATATCTGTTATTAGAAGTGTCAATACAGGAAAAACACACACATTACCAAACAATAACGGGTTTGGTGATGCAGCCGTCAAACTTACTGTACACACTCATTTCCTTTTCGATATGTCTTCATAAACAGAGGCTTTCATCTTAAAGTCCCGTTATTGCCATACGAGTTTTGTCCAAATCCTTATTCCAGGCGCGTTATGTGATAAGCAGACAGTGGAGGTGTTAAATTATTTGTTTTTCACGGTTTAGTCAGGGGCAGTTCATCATATCTGTTATTAGAAGTGTCAATACAGGAAAAACACACACATTACCAAACAATAACGGGTTTGGTGATGCAGCCGTCAAACTTACTGTACGCACTCATTTTCGATATGTCTTCATAAACAGAGGCTTTCATCTTAAAGTCCCGTTATTGCCATAAGAGTTTTGTCCAAATCCTTATTCCAGGCGCGTTATGTGATAAGCAGACAGTGGAGGTGTTAAATTATTTGTTTTTCACGGTTTAGTCTCGTGTTTATTGCAAAAGAGCGATGGAGACAAATAAAGCTCTGTAAACAGAAATGAAGCATCGCTGTTTTCTGGTTTTGTCTCGTGTCTCTCGCGCTGGTATTCACGAGCACGCTTTTGTTTCTTCGGTCTGTTTCACAGACGAAAAAAAACGACTGCAAACATATTCGAGTGGTGTCATCTTAAATCCCGGTTTTGGGTGATTTTCGTTTGTCTTAAGTCCTTTGTGTTTTGGTATTCTCATCTATGAAAGAAAACTGAAATATTTCCCTCAGCAGCATCAGCGCACTTGTCCGACCGCATCCCGTAGTTGCATCCTGGTCTTCATCTGATGGATAGAGGGAGCTGTTACCTTCCTGTGCGCACAGCCACCGTGCTTTACCTGAAGGGCCGAGAATGATCACTGAACAGTGCTGAATGCTCCTTCATTCACTTTACACTTGACGTTTACGACGCTAATTACTCTAGTTTAAACAAATTACTAATAGGGTAGCCTAATGGTATATCGTAAGGTTCTGAAAAGTAGTGCAGAGGCCAAGTGAGTTACAGGCTTCCTTCAGACTGAGACTGCTGTTCATTAGAGTAATGAATCATTTATGTAATGATTTGGGCTATAAAACATTTAAGTTTATAAATGTATCCACACTGTTATGGGCAAATACAGCCTAATAGTCTTCTAATATAAACTTGAATACTTTTAATCAGGTGACAATGTGTCCCCTGATCTTATTTGATTCCATATAAAAATTTTTTATAATATAGGCCTAAGTGTAACTTCATAATATGTCGAAAATCTCAATTCTTGGGTCAGATCTTGGTTTTAAAGGACACACTTAAAGCATTATTTTTGTCATTAATTTACATTAAACATATGCATATTCATTTGTATTACTAAACTATGAATACAATATCCCTGCATAACAGGCGGAACCATTTATTTATGTATATATTTTAATTATAAATATGTGGTATTTAAAGTGCTTGAATAAAATTGTGTATTTCAGATCATTTTGGATATCTCTAAATTATCTAAATCTATCTAAATATCTAAATCACTAAAATTGGACCGATCTGAAATGAAAAACATAGCAGTTTTTTTGTGTGTGTGTGAAAATATGAATTGTAAGACCGTAATAGGCTACTTTCATGAAGCAAATCATACAGTCTTATTGTGTAGGCCTACAATACACACTCTAAAAAATGCTGGGTTAAATACAACCCAGTGCTGGGTAAAATAGGGACAAACCCAGCAATTGGGCTGTTTTGACCCAGCGGTTGGGTTACTACTCAGAAGGTTGGGTTAAACATTTAACCCAACCGCTGGGTCAAAACAGCCCAATTGCTGGGTTTGTCCCTATTTTACCCAGCACTGGGTTGTATTTAACCCAGCATTTTTTAGAGTGCAGTATCCTAATCACAAGTTTGTTCATCTTAGCATTTATATAAAGGGAGACTATCTCTTTATATGTTTAAGTCTGTTTTAAGTATGTAGGCATGATGATATTTACAGCAGTTTCAGTTTTAAACCATGCCTAAATTTCTACCAGAAGAGTCTACTATTAAAGGCTCATGGAGGAGGGCTGGATAACAGTTCGGTCCGAATGAAGCATCCTTTAGAAAAACCCTGAGTAGCCTACGTTTGGATTAAAGGTGCTCCCTTTGGAAACAATTATTTTAGGCGCCTAACCTTTGAAAACTGATGTCTGTCTTCCTTGTTTTGTATGCTGAAACACCAGTGGTCTTTGAACAGATAACCTCAGGCACAAAGCAGGAGACAGAGAGGTAGGTGTAATCGCAACTTTTCCAAGTGTGTGGTTTGAGTGCTAATGTTCAGCTTGTAATGGTTATAAACCCTGAGAGTTGACAGTCTCCGTTCAAAGAGGCTGATAAAAATCAGATCAAAGATGAAAATGAACTGACAAGATTTTTTTTTTAAATTTGACAGTCCTGCTGCCTTATATCTTTGTCTGCTATCTTTTAACCCGATCTAAAGAGAGAGAGAGAGAGATTTTCTTTTTTCTTCAGATCAAACACACTTAAAGGCCAGTCACACTGGCTGAATAGATCAGTGTGGTCTGATAGTAGTATGAAGTGTTGCATTGCAGATCTCAGCACAGATGAGCGCATCAATACCTGCTCAATTATGATGATGAGTGATGATGTGTCATCTTTTTTCGCTTCTGCTCTATTTCTGTCACTTTCTCCCTATCACTGAGGCTCAGTCATGATGTATGGCACTCACAATCTGCCAAAGCATGGCATCCATCACCCAAACCTGTGTCACCACATGCTGTCAGTGTCCTCCGAGAGCAGGAAAGAAACATGAAAGATCCTCATATTACAGGTAGTCTGATGATGCTTGCAAATATCTCACTGAATGTTGAATCTCTCGTGTGTTCTCACTGGGAAGGAAATCTAAACCATTGCCGTTTTTACTCTATAGTTAACCAGAAGACTTTTCCATTACAAAATAAAAATTATGAATAATAAGAACTTTTGCTGAGAATATGACAAGGAACTAAAACGTGGCATGTAGTGCGAATGATAGCTAATCAGAGAGGATCTATTGTAAACAAACGGTGTGTTTCCAGAGTCCTCTTGTGGTCACACGGAGCATTGCCGTGATCTGTTGTGTCTTGTGTATTTCGAAATAAATCTGCACAGTCCAAGGAAGATTAGAAAACTTCTATTTATGCAAATCTAATTCAAACATAGAATAACAAAGTAAATAGGTATAGCCTATATTTACTATATACAGACTGAATAAAACCAAAGCCTTTTGGTTGGAGTTCTCAAAACTCCTTAAAAAGGAATGTACACTGTCCATAACTCAAATACTGTGCTGAAAACATATTTTGAATGTACAGAGGCATCTGAAAGAGTCCATGCTGTAACAGAATTTAAAATCATCAATGTCTTAATACAATGGCATAATAGCAATACAGTGCTCGACTTACAATAGGTTTACACTGTTATTCTGTACAATAAAGGTGCTTGAAAAGATGCTTAGATAACCTGTTTAAAGATGTGTTAAGTAATTAATTTATAATTACCTGTTTAGAATACCTATTTTCACGGTTTCCCAGCTATTCTCTTTTAGTTTAAAATAGCTGTACTGGTTTACACATAGTGATGAGAAACATGGTTTGGCAAAACAATTCACGTTACCTCAAAGCAGAATCTGATCTGTCAAACCAGTTGAAATCGTAAACCTGAAGCACACCCTGGGCACAGCCTTCTAAGACCAGTTAACTTTTTATAAAAAGTAAACCTATGCTAGATGCGACCATCAGAAAGCAAATCTGACATTTAAGTCATTTATGTTACAAATACAAAATCCAAAAAGCATTCAAATACAATACTCGAAAAAGCGAAATGTACAAAATGTTCACACAAATGAAAAACAAGTACAAATACCAAATGTACAGAAGGTTGTGTTTAGAAACAACCAGAAACAATATAGTTTAATTTTACTGAAGGCCATGTTTAATATTGCCATCAGCTGGGAAGTTAAATCATAAAGACACTGCAGTTGTCTCAATGAAACTGTGCCAAATAATTTTGAGACAAACATACTCTGACAGACTGCTGCACATTCATTCCATTAAACAATTTTTATGATGTTTTCTATCAGAATAATAAATATTGGCTTGTGGACACTGCAAAATTGCCATCCTACCATAAAGCTGGTATCAGCAAAAAATTTACATCACAAACGGAGCCTATTTGATCATGACCATTCAAATTACCACAGAATACATCCCTCTACCTTCTTATCAGAAAGGATAAGCTACTGTATTATTTAACACGGAGTGGTTTGTGATATTAACAAATAATTACAATATTCTGTCAAGTCATAGCATATTAACTAATGGTTGATTTGAATTTGAATGTGGAAAATCGCTGTAATGAAAATCAGTCGTATTGCAGAGCATGGTTCAAAACATATCTTTTCATTACAGCTATCACCATTTTATTAAATTTGCAAAGACATCAGCGGTGTTGTGGTGTAAGTGAGTGACGGTTCTGTACAAACCTGAAGAGTGCGAGAGAAAAGTTGGAAGGCAGTTGTTCATAAAACAATTGTCTATATGCTGAGTTGTGTATTAAACAGTGAGCCTGCTCACTTTTGTTATGAAGACTTTATCTCTGTCATAGGTGGCAGCTTGAATAAAAGTCAGTTGGCAGCTTAAAATGTCTCCGATTTGGGCAGGTGCTGGCAGGAATGAGGTGGGTGCTGAAATAGAGGGTCTGAATGGACTGTGGGGAATCGTTTGGCAGGTAACTGTGACAGCTCACAGGCTGTTGAGGAGATCTCACATGATGTGGAGAGTCTCTCTGAAAAACTGTCCTTATTCTGACTTTCAACATCCCCTACCTGTCCCTCATAATTTTCAGAACTGTAAACACCAGAAGGCTGCATGGAAACAGATTCGAAATTATCTGAGGGTAAATCACCCGCCACACTGCCTCCTGCTGTGTCTAAAGTGTCCTGCTCTAAGTTCTGGGATGTTCGTGAAGGCTTTTTATCATCCACATTTGGAGGTGAAGTAGGCTCATACATCTCCCGTTGGTTTTGGGTCTCATTGAGCTCAGGTACAGGAGGTTCGTATGGAGGAGGCCATTCTCCGCCGTCCTCAGGGGCTCCTATCATTCCATCAGGTGTGAGGGGAATCTGGCTGTGCACTAGAACAGGGTCGGGTGAGGGGAGGGGAGACATGCTGCCAGTCCCTCCATCTTTGTAAGACTTCTTTTCCTGTGAAAGACTGTCATCTAGCATGATGGACTCCTGCTGTAGAGAGATGTGCAGAGAGGCAGGTGGCCGTTTGATGAGCTGGGCTTTGTTGGGCGTATCTTCTGAGGGGCTCGGTTTGGGCTGTTTGACCGGAGTCAGAACAATGGGCAGCTCCAGACCCAGAGGCTTGCGTGGAAACTCATCAGGCTTAGCTGTGAATACAGAAATAATGAATTAGACTGGACTGAAAATGTAGGTGACCTTACACGAACTCATTAGCTGTGGCCAAAAAATATAATTTATGCTCTGAGGTGGATGTTTGTATGCATTAATGTTACAGTTTTTCTCAATTGCTTAAACACTATCACCAGGCTTTTGAACTAAAATTTCAAAACCATAACGCCATTTATCAAAAAGCACACCCATTTCCCTAAACTATAAACACTATTCCCCTTTTTGACACATGAATCAGATTTGTTGAACTGTCACTGCAAAACTCTACACACAAATCCCTTAATTTCTCATTGCCTAGACCATGTTGTCATTTAGAAAGCACTAGCATTCAATATTGTTCACTCAAGTCAGCATAGCTTGAGCTCAATTAGCACAAAGTTACCCACGTGGAAACACTAAGAGTCAAAATTGATCACACACCTATCAGAACCTTCAATAGATAGATAAAAGAGCCCAAGTCGGTTCATTCAGTTTTGGAACAATGGATCCAGAGAGATGT
>NW_015506005.1:243028-258368 GCF_001515645.1 Sinocyclocheilus grahami
GGAGGAAAACAGGTAGATGTACCTCAGTGTACTCTACTGTAACTTGTGAGTGCTGTACTCTGTTACAACACATGCATCAAATTGCCTTACATACAGATAGAGTTTCTGTCTGCTTCCATTTTGTAAAAAGGATGTTACAGTTACAGTAATCAATACTTCTATTTTTGTAGGACACAGAGACGATGGCATGGAAGAAGCCTGACTAGACATTTGAGCTGATGCCAGGGTGGATCAGGCATGCAAGAGGATTCCACTGCGTGCAAATGTATACACGTGTTCATTATGTGAAAAGTTCCTTGCAGGGGAGAACCACAGGCAACATAACTTATTACTGGTTTTTGTTTTTGGTTTTTGTAGTATTGTTTTGAATTTATCTCACCAGTGTGTAAGACTATGTTGTAGTGTGTGTGTTTTTGAGGGCTTGTGTGTGATGTCTGAGGCCAAAGTTTGGTCTTTCAGCAAGAGTGAATGGTGGAGTGTAGAGCTTCATTCTGACCTGAAAATAGGATGTTTGGGGAATTGGGTGAGACGTTATGGATTTGTGTTTACTGTTTTGAGAATATGAGGCATAGTTTCAAGAAATGTGTTTAAGCAATCGAGAAAAACTGTAATATACAGTATGAATACTGAAATAATGAGTATTTTACTGTTAAAATGATCAACAACAACTATAATTGGTCATTCTATGACACAGGTGCTCTTTGGACTTGATTTTAGAATTAATTAAGTTTATTAGGTAAACAATTTGTTAAAGTGCTAATAAATTGCATTTTGCCATCACAAAAAATATAGCATTTTACTATATGTTGTGATATAATTATGCCTTGTCTTAAGAAAGGTAACATACAGTTAATTTGACACTTCTGTTGTATAATAATATGTTTATTATAAATAGAATTTAATAGCAAGAAGTCTCTTATGCTTACCAAATTATTTAATAAAAATACAATAAATGAAACCGTTTTCTATTTTTATGTTTTAAAACATAATTTCTTCCTGTGATGCAAAACTGACTTTTTAGCAGCCATTACTCCAGTCTCACATGATTCTTCAGAAATCATTATAACATGCTGATTTGGTGCTCGGGAAACTTTTCTTATTATTATTAACATTGAAAACAGTTGAGCTACTTTTTTTTTTTTGGAAAGCATAACACATTTTTTTCAGGATTCCTAGAAAGCTCAAAAGAACAGCATGTATTTAAAAATGAAAATCTTTTGTAACATTATAAATATCTTTACTGTTACTTTTGATCAATCGAATGTGTCCTTATTGAATAAAAGTATTCCTTAAAAAAAGGTATTGTATCATTCAATATTATCTTATAAAATGATGTCAACTAAAACCAAAAAAATAAAAATTAAGTCATTTCATATGCATATGTAGGATACAAAGGGGGTAGATTCCATAGAATGATTCACAGTGAGATTTCCTAATTGATTAAAGCATTCAAAAAACGACACAAGTATACAGCTTCATTCAGTTACATACAGTATCATGTAAAGAAAATGGCTGAACCTGGTGGTGGGAGGTCAAGCTTCATTTTGCGGAGTTCAGACATGGAAACTTTAAGTTGCTCTATGACAATGTCATCATTGAGGTAGATGGACTCTCCTATCTTCTCCTGCAGGAACTCTCTCAGGTCCTCCAGAGACATCTTAAGCAATCGTTCTGAACATGATTAACTTCAGTTAGTCATTTTACACAGGAGAATCTAAAGTCAATAGATTTCAATAATGTGCTGAGAGGGTTTAATTTATGTCAAGGCCTATTAGCATTTGAGGTAAATGGCACTATGAGGTTGTCATTAGACATGGTGTAGATTTTGTAAATTGTTGGATTCAATTATTGTTAATTTCAGTAAAAAGAGGAACTCACTTTTGTGGAGCTGAAGGATGGTGTAAGCCATGGCTGTCAGAACTTTCTCACCCTCTAGGATGAAGATGTCCCACAGACGTAAGGTCAGAGTGAATGGGGTCTGGAAAAGGTGACAAATCCGTAGATAAACTAAGACCGACTGCTCAGCACAAAGGTCCTCATAGCATAAAGGAAAACATAAATGTGTAGAATATTTTCATCCTCAAATCCAGTTTTAAACCGGGGCCTCTGCTGGTCTAAAGCTAATCTCCCTCAGCGAGAATGCTGCCAGGCCACAAGCACAGCTCTGAAACTGAGCTGGACCGAATTCTGCAGTGCTGACAGTGTCTGCTCTCTTTCCTCCTGAGCCAAACCCACAGGATTGTGTGTATGCACAGAGTAAACATTGAAACACCCTTGTCTGCCTGCTGTTTGCACACTACTCCCGCTTTCAAGAGTCACTGACAAAGAAAGAGAGAGGAAGAAGTACTTTTAAACTATTTAAACTATTGCAAACTATTTACCATGTCTTCATTCTTTTTTTTTTTACCACTTTTTACTTTATATAGATTTTTTATGTTTTATCCTTATATTCAATACCTTTAATATAATACTAGGAATATCTATTATAAAGAGATGAATTATTTTGTAAAACTAGGTCAAATAAACCTAAATAATTTCAGTTTATATTTAATTATATTTTATAATAGCAATTTCAAAGACATTTTAATATCATTATATAATTATACAAAACATGTAAATTGCTTATGTATGAAGAAGAGATCTAAACATAATTTGGACCTTAATGACTTATGGGGGGAAAACACTATTTTTCAAAATATCTTCATTTGTGTTAAACAGAAAATAGAAAGCTATACATGTTTGGGATGACATGAGGTCGAGTAATTACAGAATTTTCATTTTTGGCTTTATATTTTTTAACTAACCCAGTAGACATACATACATAATTTATATACATTACAAATTAAAGCATTTTGACACAATAAATAAATAATGACAGAATTTTCATTTTTGGATGGACTATATGCCTAGTCTATTTAAATAAACTAGTGAAAAGTGTGTTATATGTGAAGAAACACCCAATGAACACAAAGCTAGAAGATACGGTCATATATTGTAGTTTCTCCAGGTTAAGCAGTTTCTTTCCTCACAGGTGCCTTCTTATACGGATCAGTGTTTGGCTTCAGACTTTTCTGTATCTACACCTGATCTTTTATATTAAACACTTATCAGTGCTTTGCTGTTGACATCCATTTCCAGTTCCCCCTTCTGTGTCCACATCTACAATATGAGTCAAAATCTCTGCCTGCATAAACCTGAATGTCCACTCAACACCTCAAGATAAAGTTTTTAGCTGAACAAGTCTGAGCAAGTCTCACTGCCAGCAGCTCTTCATATAAACACCTTTCACTTGAGCAGATCCAGAAGTGCTTCCATCCCTCGATGGTTGAACATAATCACAGTTACAGAACAGCTGACTCAACAGTTGCATTCAATGAAAGCCAAAACTCCACCTGCATTCAGCTCACGAATCACCACTTTTAGGATTGTCTGCAGTGACCTGAACCAACACTATAAAACACACAGTTGATGTATCATTTCTTTGGCTTTGAGATCTAAGCTAAGCATATGATTGAGCATGTATACCTATCTACTAATCACTGCTTACATAACACCCTTGTCAGTATGGTTACAATGCATCTGCTCAGATCAAACACTTACCCTGTCAATAAAACATTGGAGGAACCATTTTGTGCTGTAAATCCCACTGGACATCTGCTCCTTATCCTGATGCGAGTGAATATAAACAGAAAAAAAAAGGAATGAGAAGGGAAGAAAACTAAGCATTAGCGAAACGGACACACATGAAGTTAATAGCTGTATTTACTGTAACTTAACTAATCTTATATGTTCTGAGTTCATTTTGCAGTCTTGTGTGTGCCACAGCAATCTTACCAAATGCTTCTTTAGTTTGGGTAAAAGTTTGGAGAGAATCTGGTCGTGGTGGTTTTGGAAACGCTGAAGTTTGGGAAAACCAGGAACAAAGAATCCTGTCATGGGTTGAAAATGTCAAGGCATGATAAAAAAGTCACGTGTTTCCCAGTACTAGAACTACAACAATAACCTGTGTTAAATTCACAAGTGTTATGTACACTACCATTCAAAACGTTTGGGGTCAGTAAGACTTTTCGTCTTGAAAGAAATCAATACTTTAATCAATACTTTATTCAATTGTTTAAAAGTGACAGTAAAGGCATTTAAACCGTTACAAAGATTTCTATTTCAAATAAATCCTTTAAAAAAATCTTTTAAACTTTCTATTGATCTAAGAATCCTGAAAAAAAAATGGAGCATGGTTTCCACAAAAATATTAATCAGCATGACTGTTTTCAACTTTTATAATAAGAAGAAATGTTTCTTGAGCAGCAAATTAGCATATTATAATGATTTCTGAAGGATCATGTGACACTGAAGCCTGGAGTAATGGCTGCTGCCATTACAGAAATAAATTGTGTAACCATTTTTTTTTTTATTGTAATGATATTTCACAATTTTACTGTTTAACTGTTGTTGTTTTTTTAATTCTTTTAAACTTTCTATTGATCTAAGAATCCTGAAAAAAAAATGGAGCATATAAAAATATTAATCAGCATGACTGTTTTCAACTTTTATAATAAGAAGAAATGTTTCTTGAGCAGCAAATTAGCATATTATAATGATTTCTGAAGGATCATGTGACACTGAAGCCTGGAGTAATGGCTGCTGCCATTACAGAAATAAATTGTGTAACCATTTTTTTTTTTATTGTAATGATATTTCACAATTTTACTGTTTAACTGTTGTTGTTTTTTTAATCAAACTGAACGTAGCCTTGGACTTCTTTTAAAATCATTAAAGAATACTGACCCAAAACATTTGAATGGAACTGTATCTGATCTCGTAAATGGCCTCATGAAGCATATATAATACGTTAAAAGAAATTAAATAAACATTAAAACTCATAGCCAAGAGCAGAATAAATGAGGAGGGCTCACCATGCATGGCATGTTTCTGATTGGTTAAGAGCTGTGACAAAGCCCAGAATGCATCTTCTTCATTCATGAACATTAACAGTATGGCAGCAATCTGACTCATGCCCTGACAGTAACTCACTTCCTGTGGACAAGAACAGACAAAGTCAGCAATTACGTAACATCTCTTTATTAAGCATGGATGTGATTGCACACGTACCGTATTGTAAACAGAGTACGCAGAGAGCACATGGAACAAAGACTGTTGCCTGTTAAGAGAAGAAAACTGTTGTCAGGCTCAAACTCTGTCTTTTACTGAAAGTACACAATGAAACAAACACACATCAGAAACACGTGAAGCAAACATCCATATTTTCCACAAAGATGCATTCGTTCTTTCAAATTAAAGTTGAGCCCCTCCCCATGACACCCTTCAGATGAGCAAGACTTTCCACTTGGCTCTGTAAGGCCTGCAATCTATTAAATCCTCAGTGACAACACTCCCTTTTCTGGTCTGCTTGGGGAACAAGCTATCAAAATTGAGAAACCAATTCCAGAGATTGTCTGCAGAAGCAGTGAATAGAGACTAAGATGTTGATGAACATACACACTGGCACTTTCATGATAGAATAAATATTTGAGCAAATTTGTGAATTAATTTAGCAATAAACACATGTACTGTACATGTGCTGGCTCTGTAAATCTGTTTCTGTATTTTATGGTCTTATCGGTCACACTTTAGTTTGGGGACCAATTCTCAGTCTTGACTAGCTATTAACTATGACTTTTGCTCCAGTAAACTCCTAATTTGCTGCTTATTAATAGTTAATAAGGTAGTTGTTCAGTTTAGGTATGGGGTAGGGTTAAGGAATCTAAAATACGGTCATGCAGAATTAGGCATTAATATGTGCTTTATAAGTACTAATAAACAGCCAATATGCTAGTTACTAGTTAATAGTGAGAATTGTTCCTTAAACTAGTGTTTCCATTAAGGATGTTATTTCCTTTAAATTGATTTCCAGAGACATTTTTTTAATCTTTATAAGGGCAAATTTTCTAACCTTACTATATGTGCGCATCAAATTTCATGTGAATTCATATATATTTTTAATAAATGCAATTAGAAAAATAAGACACTATAGGACTATTACCATTCAAATTAAATCAGTATCAACAAAATCCATCTTTGCACTCCAGAAGTGGTACGCAAGCTGCATCTGAAGCATTAGATGCATTTACACAGACTGTTTAATGCTGCTCAGAGATTCCACAGATGTATTTACACTGCAATTACAATAGCATAAAAAACTTCTGAAATCAGTCCAAGGACAAAGTTTCCTACATGACAACTGTATGAAAATGTCATAGGAAGACAATACAATCTATATACTCACTAACAGACAAAAAGTGGAAGTGGGCATTTTGTAACAGGTTATATGAGCCATTACTCTCATGTGAAACTACAACAGCTAAATGACCTCAACTGGTCAGAGTAAGCCTGAAAGCATGTCAGAAGAATCTGTTCAAAATGTGGTTCTTTGTTAGTGTGCTTACAGATAGTAGTGGTTTTTGTTGCACATGTAGCAGAGGAACAGATCAGACGCAGCAAGTGATGTTTAGCACAAGTATCTGTAGAACACACATTCTATCTGTAATTTTTATTTCTATGAATTTTATTGCAGAGCTGCAATGCATCAAGGCATATAATTACATTTATTTAATAATAGCACATTTTAATGCATGCATATGTTACTTACTTTACACCGAATCGATCCATAAACATAATGTGGTTTCGAAAGGTCCTGTTGATATCAAGGTCAATCTGTTTGATTTCTGGAGAGTACAGCTGGGCTTGCTCCTTCATTCTCTGTCAATCAAACAAATAGCTTCATCAAAAACAGATTTGATGTTGACAAGCTACCGTGCATTACAAAATGACATTAGAAGACAACCATATATAGATTTAATTATGTAATACTATACCTACAATACTGAGTGGGTTTATTTTGCCAAAATGAACAGCTGACTTTACATTATCTCATTTATTACATACTGTAGCTACTTTTACTCTCTTATGATTTTTTTTTCTGCTCATGATATATACACTACCTGGGTCAGATTTCATGTTTTTGAACATCTCTTATGTTTACCAAGGCTACATTTATTTGATTAAAAACAGTTAAACAGTGATAATGTGAAACACCATAAACAGTTAAAATAACCAACAAACCCATAATATAAACACAGGGCAATATATACCACCAAACAAGACACAGGTAAAGAACAGTTACTTTGGAAACTATCTAGGACATAATCAAAAGTAAATAAAATCAGAACAAAGGAAATAAACACAGGGATCAAAGGAAGCAGAAATATATAACAACATAAAAGTCCTCAAAACAGAACATAAATGTGACAAAGTTTAAAAGAACAGCATTTATTTGGAAATAAAATTATTTAGTAACATTATAAATGTCTACTGACACTTTTGATCAATAGTATCAAATTTGAACATTAATTTGAACAATTAATGTGTCTAAGCTGAATAAAACTATTATTTTCTTTTTAAAAATCTTACTGTCCCCAAACATTTGAACGGTAGTACAGTATATATATATAGAGAGAGAGAGAGAGAGAGAGAGAGTGAGAGAGAGAGAGAGAGAGAGAGAGAGACCAATCAAAGGGACCAATCAAAATCAAGTATTCAAGACAGCTTTGTAATACATTCACGTAAAACATGCAATAAATGATATCACCACCAGGGCACCTTGCTCAGAGACAAGGTGGATGCTGCAAATACTTTTAGCTTGTTGTAAAATCTCAGCAGCTCTGGAGGTTTGTTTTGCTTGTGTTTTGTTCTCTTCTATCTCTTTCCATGCCTTGTATCAGCCATATGTATGTTTTCAGATCACACTCCTAATCCCTTTGAAATAGCTCTACCACAACAACACTCCAGTAATCCCACTCTCACCAAACAGACGGTTTTTGGCCAGTGGAGACTTGCGGCGACATAGTGTCCATAGGTCACAGCTAAATCTGCTGAGCTATTGTGTGTGAATGTGTATGTATGCATGTTTTTATGCTGTACCTCATATTTTCCTGCATTGTCACTCTTGACTTTCTCGACGTCCAGTAGAAGGGCCCAGGCCTTTCCTCTCAGCTGTACTGGGATGCCTTTATACACCCTCTTAATCATCTGCACAAAGACACCAGGAGTAAATGCACATGAGTGCAGAGGTGGACAGTAGTGAAGTATTTTTACTTTACTCAAGTAAATTTAAAAAGTATCAGTTGTTTCTCAGTGTTTTTCTTTGGAAAACTTTACTTCACTACATTCCAAAGCATAATGTCATACTTTTTACTGCACTTCATTTCATAAATAAAAGTTGTTGTTTGTTTTACCTTTAATACTTAAGAACATTAAAAATGTAGTACTTTCTTGTACTCAAGAAAATCCTTGAATTACTTTTACTTGAGTAAAAGTAAGAAAGTAATAGATTTCTAATGTAATTATGTATTAAATTATATTTAATATGAAACGTAGTGCAGTAAAAAGTACAATATTATACTTTGGAATGTTGTGAAGTAAAGTTTTCTAAAGAAAAACACTCTGATAAAGTACAGACACCTGAAAAGTACTTTTACAGCAGAGTAAAAATACTTCACTACTGTCCGCCTCTGCATGAATGTGTTTTAAGCATCACTCTGGTTCTCCATGTAGCTACATCACAGTTCTCTGTCTGGTTTTCAGAGAAATTATAACAACCTCTCAAGGTGATGCTCACCCGGTCACTGTTCCTGTACTTGCTCCAGTTCTTCAGCATCTTCAACCATTTCTGCACCCTCTCAATCTCCACCTGTTTTTGCTACACAGGAAAAAAACAATGAAATCTGATGAATGATGATTTGCAAAAACAAAAAATAGATTTGATTAAAAAGTTAATTTAGTTTAATTTTCATAATTTTCCAGTAAACACAAAATAATCATACATAATACATACATACATACAAAAAAGCTGAAAGAATATGGTGCATATCACACAAGGTTACAATTCTCAGAGACGATTAACAGACAGGCAATTATAAATATCTGCTACATGACATAAAAAAACCCTCTTGTGTTTTTGTCTAGGGAAGAAATATTTCTTTCCTCGTTTGTACAAGTACTCTGGGATTAGATGCAGAACAGGCATTCAGATCACCCTGATGTTCTTAATATCTGTTCTGAAGACAGCTTTCACTCTTTCCACCCATAGTATTTAACCTTTACGTGCCACAACACAACTGCACAAATGTCAGCTGGAAAATGCATCAACCACCTCCAAGCTGTGAATATGTCACATGAGAGCACACCTCCAGACAGCCCAGTTGTGTCTGCCACACACTCTTGTATACTAAACACTCATGTCTGAAGGTCACCATAAGCCTGTTTACAAAAGAGTCTCCACACTGCTACTGATTCAAACTGTGATCCTTTGTGATTTCTTTTGTGTTTTTGTCTGTGATTTTACAAAACACTATTTGAATAGTATATTCACATGCTGTTTAAATACACATCACCTGTACAGTATATTTATATGCTTCATTTGTGTGTCTCCATTACCTTCTCTTCAAGTGCACTGGGTGTGGGTAATTCTTCTTCACTGTGGGAAAAACAAATAAGTTGGAAAACAATACAATTCTAACATACCATAACAAACATTCCTGTCTGGCTGGGATTAGGTTAAGACCCTGAGTTCCCTTTCAGTCAGTCACTTTCAACATCACGTCGGTGACCGACGAATTGGGAATCTCGTTAAAGAGTCCAATCTATTTCGAGTGTAAACTAAACGAGCCAATGCACACTGGCATGCGATGATTGCATCCAGCTGCTTATTTTCATACTCAGCTTTTCGCTTCGGAGCCGAGCGGTGTGACTGTTCTGCTCCTGACCTTGTACTGGAGAGAAGACGAGTTTTCAGCACGCTCTTTGGAGCTTCTTTTGTGTTGGTGGCACGGCGCTACAGCGGTGGTGGTTTCCCGTGTCGAGTGGGTTGCACACATCAGGCTGTACTACCCCGTTTGTGTTGCACGTGGCCATCTCCCCTGTGCGCTTCAGCACTTATAAGAGCAGTTTCATAAAAGAGCATACACCGGTGCGTCTTTGTAAAGACGACGGTCTGTCTTTTTAAAGGTGCCATTTCACCCGTGCTTTTCTGAATGTGGTCACAGTGGGGGTGACTCCTCCGAGGAACCAACTTCTGAGGATTACCCACTCCTGGGCCCTTTACAAAGAGCGTACCAGCCGTATCCTTTGGGGCTCCTCCCGACGATCGGATGTCTATCGCTGCATCGGAGGGTGAGCCGGAACTCTTTGGAGAGGAAGATCCAGCGATTCGGATCCAGAGATGACGGCTATGCTTTCCTGGGTTGCAGAGAGGGTAGGGCTCGAGTGGACACCTCCACCACGTCCTGAACCCTCGAGGTTGGATGATTGGTTTCTTGGGGTGGCCTGCACTTGTTCTCAGCAGCCCACTCCGGTACCATTCTTCCCGGAATTGCATGAGGAGCTTACCAGGTCGTGGATGGCACCTTTAACTGCCTGAAACTGACCTACTAGCTCCTCCTCCCTCACCACCCTTGACGGTGGTGCAGACAAGGTGTATATGGGGGTCCCCCCAGTGAAGCGGTCGGTAGCGATGCAGTTGTGTCCTAATACCACTTCCACCTGGCGGGGCAATCCTTCCCTCCCGGGCCTGTAGGTACTCGTCTGGTCTGACTGGCAGTGCTTATGTGGCCTGTGGAGAGGCTGCATCCGCCTTACATGCCATGGCGTTACTGCAAGTCCACCAGGCTAAGGATCTGAAGGACCTGCATGAGGGGGGTCATGATCTGGAAGTCCTAAAGGAACTCCAAACCGCAACTGACATCGCGCTCCGAGCGTCGAAGGTCACAGCGAGTTTTCTGGGTCATGCGATATTCACACTTGTGGTCCAGGAACGCCATCTATGGCTGTGTCTAGCCGACATGAGGGATGCCAACAAAGTGTGGTTCCTCAATGCCCCCATGTCCCTGACCGGCCTCTTCGGCGACGCAGTCAAGTGCTTCGCCCAGCAGTTCTCGGCTGCACAGATGCAGACTGAGGCTTTTCGTCACATCCTGCCCCGACGGGCAGCTGCTCCCTCCACCTGTCCGCCGGCCACAGCAACTCAGCCTGCTTGTCGCCAAGGACGTCCCCCTGCATCCGCAGCCACAGCAGCCTCCAGCTAAGCAGCACCATGGAGCCGGTCACAGCCGCCATGCCCGTTCAGGCCCCCGCCAAACCTGGTGGCAAGTGTAAGAGCAAGAGGCCCTGAGACGGGCGACCCAGAGATGGAGGGAGCTGCTTTTTGGGAGATGGTGAATGCACCACTCCCTCCCCCGGAGGAGGGCCGGGCGGAGAATCTTTTGTTTCGTTTTGTCCCACCGCTGACCTCACAGTCAGTGGTACCCAAAATCTAGACCAAAGAGCAGTTTCCTCTATCTCTGGGTCTCAAGAGGGCACAGATAGTCGTGTGTTTAAGTGGACGGGCCAGTCCCGTATCTCACTCATCCTCCTCTGTCGCCAGCGAGCAGCAGTGGGCGGTTCGAGAGTGCTATCAAAGGCCATACCCACGCACCCTCTGCCCAACCATGGAACCAGGTAAGTGTTACACCGCACACTCAGACCCTGCTTCGGTCTACCTGCGAGCCGCCTATGCCGGGTCCCTGTGTTCCACCTCGCTGCCCCACTGCGGGTATGTGGTGGTCCCACTGATCCCGCTTGCACGGTATCTGGGAGCCTGGCTAGCGCTGCCCAGCCCGTCTCGCTGTCTCTTTCGGAACATCAGACTCGGCTATGCGATTCAGTTCAACCGGCGTCCCCCAAGTTCAGGGGCATCCACTTCAAAATAGGTGAAGGCAGCCGATGCTCATGTCTTGCGTGCAGAGATTGGTCCTGCTGGCAAAGGACATGATAGAGCCGGTCCCTCCAGCCGATATGAAGACAGGGTTTTACAGCCCCTACTTCATTGTACCCAAGAAAGGTGGTGGGTTACGACCGATTTTTGACTTGCATGTCTTGAATTGGGCTCTTCACAGGCTACAGTTCAAGATGTTGACGCAGAAACGCATCTTTGGGTGCATCCGTCCCCGAGATTTGTTTGCAGCAATCGACCTGAAGGACGCATAATTTCATGTCTCAATCTTTCCGCACCACAGACCCTTACTGCAGTTCACGTTCGAAGGACGAACATATTAGTACAAGGTCCTGCCCTTTGGGCTGTCCCTGTCTCCCCGTGTCTTCACGAAAGTTGCAGAGGGGGTCTTCGGGTTAACTGGGAATAGAGAAAACTCTCCCCAACGCAGAGGATCTCTTTTCTCAGTATGGAGTTGGATTCGGTCGAACAGACAGCACGCCTCACAGAGGAATGTGCTCAGTCGGCATTGAACTGCTTGAATTCGTTCAAGGGCAGGACGGCGGTCCCACTGAAGCAATTTCAGAGGGTCCTGGGGCGTATGGCAGCTGCAGTGGCAGTTACGCTGCTGGGGCTGCTTCATATGGGACCGCTTCAGTCCCAAGGCGTGGTAGCATGGCACTCACCAGGTCCAAGTTACACCGGCTTGCCGCCAAACATTCACCCCGTGGTCAGACCTCACATTTCTTCGGGCAGGAGTGCCCCTAGAACAGGTCTCTAGGCATGATGTGGTACACACGGATGCCTCCACCACCGGCTGGGGTGCCACCTACAAGGGGCAAGCAGTCTCGGGGGTGTGGACAGGCCCCCTACTGCAGTGGCATATCAATTGCCTAGAGTTGTTAGCAGTGCGCCTTGCCTTGAACCGTCTCAAAGGGCGCTTACGAGGTAAACACGTGCTGGTCTGAATGGACAACACTGCGATACATCAACCGATAAGGTGGTCTGCGCTCCCGTTGTATGTAGCAACTCGCCCGCCACCTCCACCTTTGGAGTCAGAAGCATCTTGCCTCTCGAGAAACCTCTCACTGCCAGCTGTTCTGCTCCCTAACCGAGAGAACACACAGCTGGCCACGGGGCCTGCACAAATATGCGTTTCCCCCAGTGAGCCTTCTCGAACAGACACTGTGCAAACTCAGGGAGGACGAGGAGCAGGTCCTGCTTATGGCACCCTACTGGCCCACTCAGACCTGGTTGCTGGAAACTGATGCTTCTTGTGACAGCCCCTCCCTGGCGGATTCCTCTGAGGAATGATCTACTTTCTCAGAGACGGGCCACCCTGTGGCACCCATGTCCGGACCTCTGGAAACTCCATGTCTGGTCCCTGGACAGGACGTGGAGGTTCTAGGTGACCTACCCCAAGAGGTAGTGGACACCATGACTTCGGCACGAGCACCGTCTACAAGACACGCTTACACCTTGAAGTGGAACCTGTTCACCGAGTGGTGTTCCTCTCATCGAGAGGACCCCCAAAGATGTCTGATCAGAGTTGTGCTCTCCTTCTTGCAGCAAGGGTTGGAGTGAAGGCTGTCTCCCTCCACCCTTAAAGTTTACGTCGCTGCTATTTCTGTCAACCATGACCCTGTGGAGGGGAAAACAGTGGGGAAGCACATCCTGGTCATCAGGTTCCTTAGGGGGGCAAGAAGGTTGAACCCTCCTCGACCTCCCTCTATACCCTCTTGGGATCAGTCTCTGGTGCTCAGAGCACTACAGCGTGTCCCATTTGAGCCTTTGCAGTCAGTCGAGCTAAAGTTTCTTTCAATGAAGACTCTGCTCCTGGTTGCATTGGCCTCCATCAAGAGGTTAGGGGACCTGAACACATTTTCAGTCGATGAATCGTGCCTAGAGTTTGGGCGGGCTGACTTCCAGGTAACCCTGAGGCCCCGGCTATGTGCCCAAGGTTCCTACTAGTTCCTACTACTCCTTTCAGGGATCAGGTAGTGAACCTGCAAGCGCTGCCCCCAGAGGAGGCAGACCCAACCCTATCTTTGCTCTGTCCCGTCCAAGCTGATTGTACGTGGACAGGACACAAAGCTTCAGGACCTCAGAGCAGCTCTTTGTCTGTTACGGAGGTCGGCAGAAGGGGAATGTTGTCTCTAAACAGAGGATGGCCCACTGGATAGTGGATGCCATCGCCCTGGCTTATCAGGCACAGGGCGTACTTAACTGAGCCCGCTCAGGTTGCGTGCTCACTAGAAGTGTTGCATCTCCCTGGGCGCTGGCTCGTGGCATCTTGCAGTCAGATATTTGTAGAGGTGCAGGCTGGGTGACCCCCAACACTTTTGCTAGGTTCTATAGCCTTCGTGTTGAGCCGGTATCCTCCTGTGTTCTCACATCAAACGGGTAGAAGCACTGAGAGGCCCTGGCTTAATGTCGGCTTGCTATGTCACAAATAGTGACACTTGCTCCAGAGAGTCCATACTGTAGACCCTGTCGAGCTCCTCCATCCCCTCGGCAGCCAGATGTGGCAGAACGTCTGGCGCCAGGGCCTCATTCGATGAATCCGTGAGAACCGGTAGAGGGCTGGGTTCCATATATGGTGACCCAAGTGGATCCCATATGTATAAATTCCACGGTATAATCAGAATCAGAATCAGAAAAAGCTTTATTGCCAAGTATGCTTGCGCATACAAGGAATTTGTTTTAGTGACATAAGCTTCCAGTAAACAGAGACAACAACAACACACAGACAATAGAAAATAAGATGAAAATAAAAAAAATACACATATGTAAATATAAATAGACAAATATTGAAAAATAGATCGAAAAATAAATAAATTGTATGTACAGTTGTACTATAGATTATATAATTTAATAGAATAAAATGAGATGCAGGGATGTACTAGGATAGAAGTGGTAACAAATAAATATAAGGTTATTGCACATTTTTATTGCATAATGTGGGGAACATTTAACTCTTCATGAGGCAGATTGCTGGGGGAAAAACTGTTCTTGTGCCTGGCTGTCCTGGTATTTGCGGCTCTGTAGTGCCGGTCAGATGGATGAAAATAAAAAAAATACACATATGTAAATATAAATAGACAAATATTGAAAAAAAATAGAAAAAAAAGAAATTGTATGTACAGTTGTGCTATAGATGATAGATGAATTAGATGCAGGGATGTACTAGGATGGAAGTGGTAACAAATAAATATAAGGTTATTGCACATTTTTATTGCATAATGTGGGGAACATTTAACTCTTCATGAGGCAGATTGCTGGGGGAAAAACTGTTCTTGTGCCTGGCTGTCCTGGTATTTGCGGCTCTGTAGTGCCGGTCAGATGGCAAAAGTTCAAAAAGGGGATAACTTGGATGTGAGGGATCCAGAGTGATTTTCTGAGCCCTTTTCCTCACTCTGGATGTATACAGTTCTTGAAGGGTGGGCAGGGGAGCACCAATAATACTTTCAGCAGTCCGAACCGTTCTCTTTAGTCTTCTGATGTCTGATTTTGTAGCTGAACCAAACCAGACAGTTA
>NW_015506005.1:258464-268166 GCF_001515645.1 Sinocyclocheilus grahami
ACCAGCTCCTGTGGCAGGTTAAACTTCCTCAGCTGGCGAAGAAAGTACAACCTTTGTTGGGCCTTTTTAACAATGGAGTCGATGTGAGTGTCCCACTTCAGGTCCTGGGAGTGGTGGTTCCCAGGAATCTGAATGACTCCACTGCAGCCACAGTGCTGTCTATGATGGTGAGTGGGGAGAGTGCAGGGGGCTTTCTCCTGAAGTCCATGATCATCTCCACTGTTTTGAGCGTGTTCAGCTCCAGGTTGTTAAGACTGCACCAGACAGCCAGCTGCTCAACCTCTTGTTTGTAAGCAGACTTGTCACCGTCCTGGATGAGACCGATGACTGTAGTGTCGTCTGCAAACTTCAGGAGCTTGACAGAGGGGCTTTAGAGGTGCAGTCGTTGGTGTACAGGGAGAAGAGCAGTGGGGAGAGAACACATCCCTGAGGGGCACCAGTGTTGGTGGAGCGGCTGTTTGACATGAATTTCCCCAGTCTCACTAGCTGTTGCCTATCTGTCAGAAAGCTGGAGATCCACTGACAGATAGAGCTAGGGACAGAGAGCTGGGTTAGTTTGATCTGAAGGGCTGTTGGAATGATGGTGTTGAAAGCTGAACTAAAGTCCACAAACAGGATCCTCACATATTCTAATACAGGCTCTGTAATTCAGAGCCCGTGTTTCCCCGGCAGACTTGCATGCCATTTCCCAAGAGGATTGCAATCACATCTAATTCTTCCATATGCACCTAAACGATTTTCCATATGTGTAAGTGCTTCCGAAACCTCCATCGGGAAGGATGGGGCCTCCGCACTGTACCTGTTCCAAGTTCTTGAGTATGCATTGTACCTGCTGCCTATTTATACTCGTGCTGCAATCAGCGGCAGCTGGATGCAATCATCACATGCCAATGTGCATTGGCTTGTTTAGTTTATGCTCAAAGTAGATTGGTCTATCTAGCGAGATTCCCAATTTATCGGTCACCGACATGACGTCTCCATTCCCTCCTTCAGGGAACGAGGGTTACAATACTTAACGAGACGTTATAATTAATTAATTAACAAATAAATAAATAAGTAAATAAAAGCAATATGCAATTGCTCTTTAATTTGTGCCAAGGTTGTTTGATTCAGACATAATTAAAATAACAATGTACACTACCATTCAAAGATTTGGTCTCTTACACTCTCCAAGGCTGCACTTGCTTGATCCAAAATACAGGAAGAAAATGAAATATTGTAAAATACCATTGCAATTTACAATTACTATTTTCTATATGAATATAGATCAAATGTAATTTATTCCTATGATAGCAAAAGTGAATTTTCAGCAGCCATTACTCTAGTCATCAGTTTTACATGATCCTTAAGAAATCATTCTACTATGAAGAAACATTTCTTGTTATCAATTTTGAAAAGTTGCCTTTCTTTCTTTCTTTCTTTCTTTCACACCTGAAACTTTTGGATAGTAGTGTACATCTGTGCCCAAATTTACTGTACCTAACCTTGACACTGAACACTAATTCAGTTCCAATAGTGCCATAGCGCACGCCTAAAATCAGATTGCTCCATATGATTAAATGTGTTGACAGACAATCCATGTTGATTAAAAAAATATAATGAAAGAAAGACACTGTCATTATGAGTGACAGTTCAGACAAAATAAAAATAGTTTTACAGGGCTTTTAAAACAAATGAACAAATGCATCCTTCACCTGCCAACATGCTAAATGAGTGTTGGGTTTTACCCAGGACTTACTGAAGAAATCCAAAGCGATCTGTGACTCTGTATATGCTGTAGTCTGCATCCTCCCAAGGATCGATCTGAACTCCTGCGTCTCTACCCTGAAATATACACAAGTGAATACTTAATTGACTCGTCTGAACAGAAATCATGTAGTGTTTATCAAAGGTGCAACTAATCATCCAGTTCCAGGCAAATTTTAAGCAACTTTAAATGCAGCAGTTCTGAATCAGATTTGATTTTCATGAGTCTAATGGTAATATAATAATATATGGTATGTTATCATCTTAATAATATTAAATTCTTTATTGGCACATTTTCTAGTGATTATGGAAGCAGAAAATGCATTTATTCGACAGGTTGACAGATTTTCCACACAAAAAAACAAAAAAAGTTACAGGTTTTTATAAACTAAAAAAAAGAAGTTGAATTAAACAAATAAATATATGAAACCAACAAATTTTTGTTCAATGGAAGCAAATGAAATGTCTTGACATGTGGATGTCTGAATATCCACATTATCAATGTATACTTCGGTGACCAGGATCAACGTCCCCATCATTTTTTGCCATGACAGATTTTGTCCATATCCCACTCCAGTAATGCATCTGCTCTAATACTGGAAGGATTTCCAATTGTCGAGCAGAAGCTTTAATTTTGTCTGTGTGTTATAAATGGAAGTTCTCTGCTGAAACTCATTTTCAATGTGTTGCTGAGTGATTGATGCAGTTATGGAAAGTTTCAGCAGCAATATTCTCTCTGGCACACAGCTCTCCACATTACCCTTTCACTTTTCTGTGGCCTGCTAACCATTCTAGTGAAATTACAAAATGCAAACAAATGTGTCCCAACCCCTGTTATACATCCAATGACATATAGCTGTAATTCTGACTTATGAGCAGAGAACATTTTAATGTTCAGCACTCATTTAACATAATTTGCACCCTGTCAGTACAGCTGAAGTTTAAAAGCTTTTCCAATCGGTGTGGATTGATTCCCTGAGGGGGGATGGCTGCTGCTCTCCTGCCCTCTTCTCAACCCCATGGTGGAGAGAAGAGTGGAAAGAAAGCAGTGATCCGTGACAGACAGTTGAGGATTACAGTCCCAGTATTCCCCAATTTCAAATGAGACTGTAAGAGAATGTCATGATGTCATGTTCAAATTGATCACCATGGTGGCCATATATTTCACAAACACTTTGTTGGTTCAAAAATCCTCTGTCCGCTGCCCTAGCACATAAAACTGCCTTTAAGAGTTTTTACACATTTTAGGGAGTTTTTACTTGCCACAATATGTATTGCGAAAAAGCCCATACAAATAAAACTGACCTAACTCAACAACCACAAAGGCCACAGCATATTTGAACAACCTCCAGATGTAGACCCAATGTAAAATAAACAACATCCACATTAATGAATTAATGAAATGTCAAACTGTAATACAGCAACATACAGGACAATAATACATTTCCCCTGCTAATGATGAAAATAGGCTAATGATCAACATTATGTACACTACAATTCAAAAGGTTGGTGTTGGTAAGTTTTTTTTTTTCTTTTATGCTCACCAAAGCTGCATTTATTCAACCAAAATTCAGTAAAACAGTAATATTGTGAAATATTATTACAATTTAAAATAACTAATAATTTAAAATGTAATTTATTCCTGTGATGGAAAAGCTGAATTTTCTAATATGCTGATTTGAAACATTTATTTATTTAGGAAAGCATGACACATTCTTTGATGAATGTAAAGTTAAAAAGAACATCATTTATTTTGACTTTTGATCAATTTAATACATATTTGCTGAATTTAAGTATTCATTTCTTAAAACATTTATAGCATACATATCATTTCTAGCACAAAGTCATTTTTTAGTAACTCATTACCTGAAGGTATACATTAAAGGAAATAGGCAAACTTGAATAAGTTACAGTAACTATCACAGAATCTGTACTATTTCAGTGAACATCTGCACAAAGTGTGAGGGTAAATGGCACAATTTACCTTATTATATTTAGAGATGATCTCAGCACGTTCCTCTGCTATCAGCACCTCTATGTCTTTCTTCATGTCAATGTCTAGAAATACAGCACATAAAGAACAATTAATGACAAGGAGAAAAATGAATACTGACAAAAAGCTGAACAATCTGGAAGACAGATTTTATGTTCTGTTAAGGACTATACATTTGTACAGATGAATATTAAATCGAATAACTTTGTTTTTGAAGACAGCTCAGCAACACAGGAAAAAACACACACTGGTCATGAGTGCAACATATTCATCATGTTCAGACTGAGAAACTGGTCCAAAATCAGCTCTTGTTGGCACTGGGTAACCTGAGCTCTCATAATGTTTTGAAGATCCTGTTGGTCATATGAAGGCCTTGACTGTCTCAGAAACATTAGCCCCATGGGAACCACGGAGCCAAAAGAAGGGAAAAAAGGTTCCCGCCAGGCTTCAACTGTCTGAGAGCACTGTGTGTCTGCTGAGTCAGTCGCACACACAAAAATAGAATCCCCCACTGTGGGATACAGCCCTGCATGACACACCATCATGTGTCATATTGAATATTTCCAGCCCATCAAAAAATCATTCCATCTGACATTTAAAACTTCAATAAACAGGAGAGACTAAAAACACAGTGCCCTCACTACCAAATTAACAAATGCATTTGCTTTGGGAATGTACAGCGCTCTCTCCCACCTTCAATACCACGACTGAGGTGCCCTTGAACAAGACACCGAACCCCCAACTGCTCCCCGCAACAAAAAAATGGCTGCCCACTGCTCCGGGTGTGTGTTCACTGCTGTGTGTGGGTCACCATACTTGGCCACATGTCACTTCACTTTATAAGGCTGTCACAAAAGTACTGACACAAGGATTACAAGTGAACAGAAAATCTGAGCTATGTGTTTCCCAAAAAAAAGGATTGTCAAAAGATTGTCATCTTCAGTCACAATCATAGTTTGTGAGAGACTGTGCTTCCATGGCTTGCAAACCAGCAGAACCACAGGAAATAATTCTGTGCTTATGAATTTTGTACTACTCAATGAGAATCATTTACTCAAAACCACAGTTTGTAAAACTGAAGAAAAACAAAAGACTTTACTAAGCATTTTTCTCATCACCCACTGTCATTATATTACATTGTATATCCTCTCAGTAAAATCTCTCTTTAAGTCAGTTTTTAAAAAAAATTGGTTACAAGAGCTGCTGAGGTAGTCTAAGGTATAGCCATTGTAAGAAACATTAAAAGCATGTTAGGTTATGTAATATTTCTGGCACAATAACACTTTAGTGATCTGGAAACTCCCAAATCTTCCAAATAGTCCAAACGATTTTTACAGAGAAACACAATTTTTCATTGACGCTGAAATTTAAACAGGGTTTTGTAGTGAAGCACCAACATTTTCACAATCGAATATTTGAGTGCTTATTATTTAATACATTTGATCAATTAATTGATTATTAAATAAACTTTGTATTCAGCTTTGATTTTTTTGGGGTAAATGAAAACATTTTTTCGGTAAAATAACTAGTTTTGTTGATTTTTTTGCCAACCCATAAAAAAAAGTGTCACCTTCAAAGAAACTGATCTGAAATCTGAATAAGCTGGCCTTATCCCAACATTACATAAATAAACCAAGACGTCAAAAATGTTTCTACTTAATCTAATCCATTTCCATAAGGATAAGCAAAATCCTTCTTTCGCCTAAGGAAATCAGTGTCGTCATCTGTCACCCTTGCAGTAAACGAGGCAAAAGGATTAGGTTATGCAGTCTTTGATGAAACCTCAGATTATAAACCTCAAGACTGTCATTCTGAATGTACAAGTGCTCAGAACAAAGCATATCTGAAAATATTTACATGTAATGATCCCATCAGTCATACCATATACACTATAACATATACATATAACATGTGCTAATTTCGATGAATTAAGAGCTACCCAACAGGAATTCTGAAATCTGTGAGGTATTTCCTCTCCAAACCTCAGTTTATGTGTATTTTTTGTTAGTCTAGTCTGTTATGCATGTCACAGAGACTCAGCCTAGCTTTTTTCTCATATCTTATATTCACCATTGCCTCTACATTCAATCCATCTTTGTATGGCTTAAAGGGATCACATCATACTTTTTTCCCTTGACATCCACTGAACTCTTTTCCCCCCCCCCCCCCTCTCTGACCTAAATAATGGTTTTCTTTCTTTCTTTCATTAAAAATATCATAATTTTTTTTTTTTTGCAGAATCCCACAAGGGATTTGGTGAGAGTGGAGAGTGTAACCCCCAATAATCACTACTACGTTTAACAGGATATCTGAGAAATGCATTTCCACTGCCTCCCATTGTGTGGTGTCAACAAGACAATGGCAGATGTTTTCTTAGGGGCTTTAGGGACTGTTTGATTGACAGTAAATGAGAGACCCCAAAAGGAGGGACAAGAGATCCTCAGAGGAACCTTGTTGCAATATTATTTATCTTAAATATAACGTTGTGAAGTGGAAACTATCTGCTTTTTAAGTTCGGGCTGCTGCATTTGACTTGAGATTGAGAGAAGAAAAACTGTGGTTTAGTAGCTCCGTTGGTCGGTTTGTGTACCAACCCCCTTTCAAGGGGGAAGAGAGAGAGGGGGACGCCTTGCTGAAGACAGTGATGAACAAGCATTTCATACAGACCAATCAGCTCACAGTACATCATCAGAACTATTTTACAGAAAATATATACGTTCTGCAGTACTTTATAGTACACTATACAGTCCAATTTCTAAACTTCCTTTTATTGTAAAAATCCTAGAAAAGGCTGTGTTTTGTCAGCTCTCTTCTTTTTTAGCATATTGACATAATGGTTAAGTTTCAGTCAGGGTTCAGAACTTATTAGGGTATTAAATGATATTTTATTGGAAGTTGACAATGGAAATTGTGTCAGTCTTGTCTTGTTAGACCTGAGCGCTGCCTTTGACACACTGGATCATACCATTTTGTTAGAGCATCTTGAGCGGTGTGTTGGGGTAAGTATGGTGGCTTTACGTTGGTTCCATTCTTACCTGGAGGATAGAACTTTCACTGTAAAGATTGGGAATAATTGTTCTTCTGTAAGTTATGGGTTACCTCAGGGCTCTATTTTAGGGCCGTTGCTTTTTTCTCTATACATGATTCCACTGGGCTCTATATTTAATACATTTGGCATTTCGTATCATGGTTATGCTGATGACACGCAGTTATCCCTGCCTTTTAAAGCAGGAAATAATGCAGCTGAAAATTCCTTGTTGATTTGCCTTGAAGTCTTAAGCAGACTTTTTTAATGTCAAATGATAAAAAGACTGAAATTGTGCTTTTTGGGGAAAAGTCATGCTACTAACATAGGCATAATTTTTTATTCTGAGCTCAAATTAAATCGTCAAATAAACACAGTAGTAAAAAATAGTTTATTTCAATTGAGGAGGATTGCAAAATTTAAGTCAGTTTTATCAAAGAATGATCTTGAAAAAGTTATACATGTTTTTATATTTCACGCTTGGATTATTGTAATGCATTATGCAGGGGTTTGTCAGTTGTCCCTGTCGAGGTTACAGTTGGTTCAAAATGCTGCGGCCAGACTGCTGACAAATACTAAGAAAAGAGACCATATAACTACATATAAATACAGCACTTTGGTATACTTTCATGGTTTTTAAGGCGCTTTATAAATAAATTATTGATTGTTTGATTGATTGACTATTTTTTAAATTTACAAAGTACAATATGGGAAATTTTCCTACCAGCTTGTATCCCCTGTAGTACTTGTGTATGTGCGATATCTGTTCATTCAAGTGAAATTTCAGTAAGCGAAATTTCAATAAGATCCAACCTAGGCTCATTGGAAGAAAGCACTTCTACCTACTGTACACTTTTGCACTCCAAAATCGTACTAATACATTTCACTGCAATTTCCAAATGAAATGACCACACAAATTATGTTTACGGTGCATATTATAATTTAATTTAAAAAAAAGATAATTTGTAAACTAAAACATTTGCATCACATACTGTAATCAGCTCCATACTGTAATCATAATCCATATCATTAATATGAAAATATTTATAACATCTGTTGAAACAACAGAAGCCTGAAAATCTAATACTGTGAAATTTATTGAAAATATATAAAAAATACACTTTTATATAATAATTTCTTCTTGTGATGAAACACAGAAAGAGTTTAGCACAGGTAAATTGCTGAATTCATCGGGTTAGTTTCAGTTTTTCCTGAAGAACAAGCATGACAGAAATTAGGCCAAGACATTATGTTCTTGTTTGAATGGAGACTGGGTGGGGTTTTTATTTTGATCACTTGTGTCAGTGTAAAAGTGGCTATTTAATTCAAAAGGACTTTCCATTTTAGGCCTGACTGTTGATCTCTTCCAACTCTGTTTATGAGTCAAGTACAAGGGAAAATGTTGACCTACGGGCATAGATATTACACAAGGTGCCATAAATAGCCATTTCTCTAGAGAGCCAGAGTCTAACCGTTGGCTTTCTAATTGTCTCAGTTCTCACCAGCATATGGAATGACAGGCCTTTCTGCTGAACGTCTTCCCAGCTGGATGTGAAACTCCATGCCTGGCCTACTGTAGGAATCACTGCCCACTGGCCTCCAAAAATATAGACACTGAGGAAAGAATAGATCCTCACAAAATCTATAGTATATTTTAGAGCAGTGATGTTTTCCTGAAAGTTGAAAGCTGAAACTTACTAAAAGTTCAAAACAGCAAATTAAATAATGTAACATTATATAATAATTATCCTTGATAAGTCATTAACAAACATTAAAGTTCATATTCTGCTGTACATTGCACAATATAATGTAATAATCTTTGTTAATATTATAGACAGTTATTATAAAATGTCCGTTTGGAATCAGTTTCAGCATGCAGTGATGTCACAGTGATATTTGTTGTTCACTCAACTGAAGAATATGTTGGTGAAAGTACACAATAACTTGTATGTATGGCAGTAAACATGAGTGGATCACTGTGGGCTGAAGCTATGAATTATTCATGTGTGCTGAATGAGGACAATGTTTGATACAAACCTACATAATAAGAGGGGTCTTCAGCATTTTTAAAGAGCAATATGCATGCATGCTATTTGAGCTTTTTGACATCCGCCCAGGCAGTTTATAATGTCAAAATGTCCTAATTTCAGATATTTTTTCTTGATATATTTGTGTGAAATAATAATAATTATTAATAATAATAATTTAACTCTAAAAACCATTACTTTTAGTTATGAACATACTGCCTTTATTAAAAGTGTCTAAAAAGTTGAAAGAATGTCAGAATTTTATTTGATAACGTGTCACTACATTTTTACAGCTTCCTGGCCAAGAGCTGTAGGCAGAAACTTATATAAGGTTGTTTTTTTAAAAGCTTGTCACATATTCATTGTGTTAGTTTGGCAGAGGAGCTTAACACAACCACACTGGCTTCAAGTCGAATAGTTCTCATTCTCAAAACCTTTGAGACTCATTTCAAACTGTGACATCGGCTCCTGGGTGTGCACCGAAATCTGAGGACCAAACTGAGTCTAGTGTGGTTATGGAAAAAAAGTCTATGGCTCCCTTTATGCATGAAAACAAAGAGGTCAAGGTTTAAAGCAAAGCCAAGACTGGACGGTATGATGCTTTTTGTTAGAGGAAAGAGTTCTAATTTGGATGATCATACAGGTCTGCTCTGTTGACATTTACTGTTCTGACGTGAAAGGGAGAAGGTAAACATTTAGAGCTGGGGAGAGTAACAGTCGTCAGGGGGAGAGCAGTTGTCAGTGGTTGAGCAAGGACAACTGGCATCACTCGCACCGCCATCTGGGTGGGCCGTCACTGCCTCGTACTTGCTCACAGATGTAGAGCACTTCAACACACTGAGGGAGCCTTGTCCTGACTGAGAGTCTTCACACACACACACACACACACACACACACACGCACACACACAC